>NW_010326676.1:14411-20248 GCF_000700745.2 Antrostomus carolinensis | reverse complement strand
CAGAGCCCTGGGACAGGCTGCCCAGGGAGGGTGTGGAGTCTCCTTCCCTGGAGATGTTCCAAATCCGCCTGGACGCCTTCCTGTGTGATCTCATTGAGGTTCCTGCTCTGGCAGGGGGGTTGGACTGGATGATCTCCTGAGGTCCCTTCCAACCCCACCAGTCTGGGATTCTGTGAAAACTATGGAAGTTTTCCATTTTAAAAAGCAACTTTTGCAAATTATAGGCACCAGGAAAATGTTGGTGTCACCCGCTGAGATCCTACCAGCTACAGCGATTAGGATCTGCAGCTACCGAGAGTGGCTGTCCCCTGATTTCAGTGGGATGCACTCGGAGATGGGGGTCACATCGTTTGACAGGGAGCAGATGAGAAATGAGAGCAGCCCCGGCTCGTCCCCCCACACGGGCGCTACCCCCTCACTATCATTGCCCAGCAAAACCCTCTAGGAGAGAAGAACAGTGGTTAGCACAATATTTTGATTCCTTCAGTGATTAATAATTAATCATTGAAGGAATAATTAATTGCCCAAGGAAGTTGTTGATGCCCCCTCCCTGGAAGTGTTGAAGGCCAGGTTGGATGAGGCTTTGAGCAACCTGGTCTAGTGGAAGGTGTCCCTGCTGCTGGCAGGGGGGTTGGGACTGGATGAGCTTTAAGGTCCCTTCTAACCCAAACCAGTCTATGATTCTATGATAATATTTAAAAATTATCTGTTGATGTTATGAAATGATCAGGGACAACTATCTTTAGGATTGAATTGCTTAAAAGTGGGACTTTTCAAAACGTAACCTTTCTGAAAAAACTTAGGCAATCAGCATTATTTATGTGTCTTGGAATAGGGATCAACTCTTCAGCTGTCACAAATGATCACGTTGACATCAACAGATCACAGAGGTAGCTCAAGACAACTGAATTAATCTAAAATTAGTTATAATGAATAATAACTAACACTAAGCATATATAACATTACAGAATCCCAGACTGGTTTGGGTTGGAAGGGACCTTAAAGCTCATCCAGTTCCAACTGCCCTGCCACCAGCAGGGACACCTTCCACTAGACACTGGCACATCTAACTACTTTTCTTCACCTGAGAAATTTTCTGCTAATAAACAGGTCTGAAGTCCCAACATAGTTACGTGCTGCATCACTGGAAAAAACCCCACAAATTTTGCACTGGGGTTTAAGAGCAACTCCAGTTTGCAGGGGCCACACAAGCCTAAAAGACCAGTTTTGTTTGGTTTTAATCCCCATCTTCATGTTTTGTTTGGTTTTAATCCCCCCAAACACAGCCCAGCATGAAGAGGTAACAATGTTCCTTTTACTGCTATCAACTCGTTAGAAAATTAAGAGAAATTGCAAATTTACTCAGTAGTTTCCCTCTGCTGCTGTTAGTACTACCTGTTTTGGAAAAAAAGGACAAAACCAAACCAACACACGTTATATTAAACCAACATGTGCCTCAAGTTGCACCAAGGGAGGGTCAGATTGGATGTCAGGAAATATTTCTTCACTGAAAGGGTTCTCAGGCACTGGAATGGGCTCCTAGGGAGGTGGTGGAGTCCCCATCCCTGGAGGGATTTAAAAGCTGGGCAGTTGAGGTGCTCAGAGATCTGGTTTAGCAGTGGACAGGTACAGTTGGACTCAATGATCTCAAAGGTCTTTTCCAACCAAACAATTCTATGATTCTACATATCTAGAAAACCTCAGAAAACCAGACAGGAATTCAGCTGAGTTTAACAGGCAGGGGAAGGAGAAGCATTTTTCTGGGAATAGCTCAAATCATTCCACGTCCCATTTGCTTTTTAATACCAACCTCCAACCGTTTGTTACAGGAAATAGTCAGTGGGGCTGTAAAAAATGTTTCTAAAGACTTCCAGCCTGGTGTAGTTTCTTAGCATCCAGGTCTGCAAGGGGCTGCCATCGCAAGCCTCCACAGTGGGACCGTGGGTGCCATCCTCTATCCTGCTTAGTGTCAGGCACGACTGGGTGATTATATGAAGAAATGTGTGGGTCTGCATGACAGAAAAAATAAGGGTAAAAGTCAACAAAAGCAGCGAAGAGCAACAAAGGAAAAAGCAACAGAGTGTTTGAGCAGGAAGCAGGCAAAGCTAAGAGTGCTCCTATGGGAATTGCTAACGGGGAATGGTGCCTGGGAATACTCTGGGGTCAAACTGTAGGCAAATGGCATCAGCTCCATGATGATGACACCTACATGAACAGCCATGGTCATGAACTAACCTGTAGTGTCAAAAAACCACCCCATTCTCACTGCTCTGCTTTGAGGGACCAGCCCACTCCAGAGCCATTCACTGTGCATTGGGCAGTTCAGACCTGAGTGTTCCTCCGAACGCTCCCCCCACACGCTGCCTGCACTCACCATTTCCCTCTGCACAGCAAGATCTGGGCAAAAGTGACGTTTCCGCTGCAGAAATATCCTGTACTCAACAGCCTGAAGCCTACTCGAGCGTTACTAAATTAAAGATATAATGAATTAAACATTTACATAGCAGGAGATAAGAGTTTTTTTTGCCAACTATGATTTCAGCTCTTCCCTTCTCATGCCAATACCAGGTCGACTGAGATGGAAGGGAGCTGTCATGTCTCTACATAGATCTTCTAGTGGCCTCCCAGTACCTGAAGAGGCTCCAGGAAGGTGGGGAGGGACTTTGGCCAAGGACAGGGAGTGACAGGACAAGGGGTGATGGCTTGAAAGTGGCAGAGGGGAGATGGAGATGAGATGTGAGGAAGAAATTGGTGGCTGTAAGGGTGGTGAGACAGTGTCCCAGGTTGCCCAGAGAAGCTGTGGCTTTAAAGAAGTCACTTTACAAAGAGCAGTGGTCACCAAGTCTGTAAGAGTTTGAAGGATGCAGACCAGCAGGGGAGACCTCGATGGTGCCATGTGTATTTACATCATTTGCAAACAGAAACAGAAAGGCTTGGTGAAGTACACACAGCACAAAAAAATCACAGAATCACAGAATCCCAGACTGGTTTGGGTTGGGAGGGACCTTAAAGCTCATCCAGTCCCAACCCCCCTGCCAGCAGCAGGGACACCTTCCACTAGACCAGGTTGCTCAAAGCCTCATCCAACCTGGCCACAAACACTTCCAGGGAGGAGCAGCCACAGCTTCTCTGGGCAACCTGGGACACTGTCTCACCACCCTCACAGCCAAGAATTTCCTCCTAATATCTAATCTCCCCTCTTTCAATTTAGAGCCAAATAAACCAGTTGTTGACATAAACTGGGGCACCAGCATCCTCCTGCGCTGACCAACGTCAGCACTCACCTCCCATCACATCACTTTTCTGAGCTGGTGTCCCTGAGTTCTCCACCTGACACATACATTTGGTAGATAGTACTGACAGCTGGAGGCCATACAGTGACCACCAGAATAAACAGGGTTTGGCAGGTGTGAGCAGGATCTATGGAAAGGCACCAAGTGATGTTGTTTTTAGGTAGCACTGGCAGCGGGGAGAGGAGGATGCACTATTCTAGGCTCTGCTACGGGGGATGCAGTCGTTACCACACTTACCTCAAAGCTATACTCCCATTTCCCAGCATACTGATGGAAGGAGGAACCAAAAAAAAAGAGGAAATTGGTGTCAAACAGTGACTCAAGAAACATTTTTGTGAAGGCCCTCATCTCTCCATGAACATCTCTCCAAGTTCAACAGCTTTGCACAGACACTGCGTTCAGTGACAAATCCAAGGGCAGCTGAGACGGGATGTGAGGGAGAATTTCTTTGCTGCAAGGGTTCTGAGGCATTGGAAGGGGTTGCCCAGGGCAGTGGTGGAGTCCCCATCCCTGGAGGGATTGAAGAGTCGTGAGTGCTGAGGGACATGGGTTAGTCATAGGGGACTTGGCAGTGTTGGGTTCATGGTTGGACTCCATGATCTTAAAGGGCTTTTCCAATACAGGCCATTCTGGGATTCTGCAAAATAACAGCAATGATGCAAGCTCAAACCCCGACCTCAGTATCCATCCCTGAGGAAATGACATCATTTTCTATCAGATGTGACATATTTACAGCACTACTTTTTTCCTGAGGTCACTGGTGTGTTACACGTCATAAGACATCGCCAAACTGCAAGTGCTACAATCTGCCTGGATGTTCCCAGGTGACACAACGAGAATCATCAGGCACTCACAACATTGGGGAAGGGTTTAGAGGGGAAGGGTGTGAGGAGAGGCTGAAGTCTCTTGGATTGTTCAGCCTGGAGAAGAGGAGACTGAGAGGAGATCTCATGGGGGTCTAGAACTTCCTCCCAAGGGGAAGAGGAGGGGCAGGCGCTGATCTCTTCTCTCTGGCCACCAACGAATGCCAGGAGCAGAGGGAATGGCAGGAAGATGTGGCAGGGGAGGGTGAGGTTGGCCATGAGGAAAAGGTTCTTGAGGCAGAGGGTGGTGGAGCACTGGAACAGGCTCCCCAGGGAGGTGCTCATGGCACCAAGCCTGACAAGATTCCAGCAGCATTTGGCCAAGGCCCTCAGGGACATGGTGTGAATGTTGGGATTGTCCTGTGCAGGGACAGGAGTTGGACTCCATGGTCATTGTGGGTCCCTTCCAGCTCACAACATTCCATGGTTTTACCATCTCCTGCAAGAGTAGCTCCATCAAAACCAGTTCCCCAACACAAGGGGTACAAACAAACAATTATTGATCAAAACTGGAAAAGCAGGTTTCATTAGCTGAGTGAGATCACTCGCTGATGGAGCAACTCTGACTCCAGCCCCTCATAACTCCCAGATTTCTTTCTGCTGATCCGCAGGCTCGTTTCCCACCCCCATCCCAAAGCAAATTGCACTTATGCATTATAAATATGTTCTAAACCACACGCTGACAGGAAGCCTTTGAAAGCTGGGAAATTCTAACTTGGCACGTCCCATTGACACAGCTGATTTATAGACCTGCCCTCGCAAGGTAATGGGGAGCTTGAGAAAGGGCCAGGAATCTTAATGTGCTGTTCAAGAAGTAGGAAAGGAAAGCATTAAAGTTCAATAATGGAAGGGAATGGATTTTAAAAGAAAAAAGAAAAAAAAAAAAAAGAAGAAAAAAATTTCCCATCAAGATATAAAAATGTTCATAAAAAAATGTTTAAAAATGCTGTGGACAACTATTGCCTCAAGTGTGAAAAGCCATTTGGCATTAGAAATGGGGAGAGAAGGAACAGAGCTCAAAGGTTGGGGCCAGAGCCGCAGCCCCGAGCTGCAGTCAGCGCCTGTCGTGCTCCAGTCCATGGAAACCAGAACCAGCACTGTGGAACCATCTATGGGAACAACAAAAAAAATCATTTCCTGATTGCAAAGGGGTTTGTTTCAACACAGACTTCCAATTTATAGAAATATTACATCATAAATATTTATTATTTATAAATAATAAATATTATACATATTGATGTTATATAAATATTAATGCTTTATTGGATTCTTTTAATTTTGGGCTTTTCAAAAAAAAAAAACCCTTCACTTTGATTTTTAAGCTTGTCTCCTGGTTTTCAGCTGTCACAGACCTAGGTTTCTTTTTACTAGTACTTTCAGGGTTGTGGGTTTGAGCCCCACGCTGGGCACCAAACGTGGTGGTTGCACTGGGCTGGCACTGGGCTGGCAGCCAAACCCAGCCACTCGCTCACTCCAACCCAGGGACAGGGGAGAGAATTGGGGGGCAAGGGGAAGGAGACTGGGAGGGTGAGAGAAGAACAATTTAAGCACTGAAATAAAGTAAAACTTAAAATGGTAATGATAATAATAGTAGTAATAAAATACACCAATGAGTGACACCCAGTGCCATTGCTCACCACCCGCCCACCAAGCCCGGCCCGTTCCCAGATCACGATCCCGC
>NW_010326676.1:8510-14119 GCF_000700745.2 Antrostomus carolinensis | reverse complement strand
GTGCTGCTCCAGCTGCTGGAAAGAACCAGCTCTGGCCCAGCTCACACCAGGAAAGTTTGATTCAAAATAGTCTCCGTATCACAAATTAAATAACAAACAACAGGTTGTGGACACAGAGTTACTCAAATAGGTTTTTTTTTTCTCGCGCCAACTCTCTCCATCAGCCCAATGATTAGTTTCAAGCTGTACCTGTCACTCGGGTTGGGTATTGTCAAGCTGCCAGCGCAGCACATCCATCCCACCTGCAGCCACAGCAACTCTCCCAACATTGCACATCGTGACAATAATCCCTGCAAATCCCAACCTAAACATTTGCTTTCCTCAAGGTCAGAGAAATCATTTGGGAACTACGACACAATATGCGATCCATCTCCCTTTTTTAAGTTTTAAAACTACATCCTTCTCTTCAGTGACATTTCTCAGCAGCACGAGCTGTGGCAATCTGCTGATATTTGGTATCTCCTCAGGCACAACTGCTTCTGCTTAACGAAAGTGTATTTAAAGTCAGTTCTGTGGTGTTTGGTTTTGGGGGTTTTTTTTAAATGTACGCAATCCCTGACAACTACTGTGTTATTTAAAACACCTATAAAGACACCACCATCATCTTAACTCCATAAGACACAGTGCAAAGTACTCTGATTCCATTCAGCAACTTTGCTGACACATGGAGATCAACTGATTTTTCTCAGTGACCAACTGATTTATCTCAGTTATTAACTGATGTATCTGTTATCAACGGATATACCTCAGTGACCAACTGATTTATCTGTTATCATCTATTTATCGCAGTGACCAACTGATTTATCTCAGTTTTATCAACTGGTTTATCTCAGTTATCAACCGATTTATCTTTTATCAACTGATTTATCTGTTATCAATGGATATATCTCAGTGACCAACTGATTTATCTCAGTGACCAACTGATTTATCCCAGTTATCAGATGATTTATCCCAGTGACCAACTGATCTCAGTTATCAGATGATTTATCTCAGTTATCAGATGATTTATCGAAGTGACCAACTGATTTATCTCAGTTATCAGTTGATTTATCTCAGTGACCAACTGATTTATCTCAGTTATCAACTGGTTTATCTTTTATCAACTGATTTATCTGTTATCAATGGATATATCTCAGTGACCAACTGATCTATCTGTTATCATCTATTTATCTCAGTTATCAACTGATTTACCTCAGTTATGAGTTGACTTATCTCAGTGACCAACCGATTTA
Source organism: Antrostomus carolinensis (assembly GCF_000700745.2). Lineage (NCBI taxonomy): Eukaryota > Metazoa > Chordata > Aves > Caprimulgiformes > Caprimulgidae > Antrostomus > Antrostomus carolinensis. The sequence goes on along the minus strand of NW_010326676.1, from coordinate 12,887 downwards.
TCTCCGTTATCAGTTGATAATCCAACAGGTTCATCCCAATTTTAGGCAATACAACTCACAGAGGCAGTTTTTAGACACTTCAACAAACCTCACTACACCCCAGGTGCACATGGGACTGACTCAGTCCCAGGAGCAGATCCTCTGATGGATGATACCACCCAGCTGGATTGCTGGCAGAACAGGAAGAACAGATTTCCAGCCGCCTCTGGACTCTGGTCATTGCTGGAAACACTGCTCATCCCTCCAATGCTGAAAGGAGAGGAAATTCCAACACACCAATATAACCCTATAACACCATACCTCCACCGCGGGGTTTTTTGGTGATTTAGAGGAGGGATGTATAAATTTATTGGAGAATAATCAAAATAATTAGTTCAGAACAATTCCCTGCACACAAACCCCAAATCTCTCCTCCCTTCCCGTGACTTTTCCCGAGCTAACAGCAGCCTCTGAGCGCTCCCGACAGCATCCGTACGGGCTACAGGGACCCTCTCTGCAAATCCTCTGCATTCCTGAGTATTTTAATCCTACTTTACTCCCCTGAGGATCTCTTTCTCACCCTCTTGCAGTCCACGCCACCTGTAGCACTAAAAAAGCTTGCAGTGACCCCAGCACCCATGAAGGCAAATGCTGGGTGCCGAACCCGGGCTCAGTATTTCATTTCTCTCTCCTTTGCCAGCATAGTTCTATTTTAGCCCCAAAATAAAAATGCCAGTTCTTGGCCTCCCCTTCAGCGAGTGATTCTCTCTTCTGACAAACCAACTGACATCTTTTGGTCACTATTTTCTTCCTGTGTTTCAAGTTCATGTGCATCTCAAGTGCAAGTTAAAATGAGTTCATAATTCTAAGTGCTCAAAGCGTTTCGCGCACGCTCGTGGTATGAGAAAATGAGAAAAGGGGCTTTTTGAAGAGCCTGCTTCAAACCAGTTACAGCTGATGCTTTCACAAATATCCACAAAAACATCTGCTATTTACCTTTCTTATCAACACAAAATCTCGGCTCCTTGTTTGGAAAACCTATAAATGCTGGAAGTATCTGAGAGCACTGTACTAATTAAGGTATGTATAAATGATTGGAAAGCACTTTCTGTGATTTTTTTAATATATTATATATTCAAATGCCATACTTTAAACTAGAACAACATAGAAAATTCAATAACAATATGCAAATCAATGAAAATTGTCTGAAGGTCTCTATTGAGACATGCCTTTATAGGATTATTTGCATTTCTCATTGTACCTCCAGATGTGGCCAAGGCACTCTTGTCCCTTATCAAGTCTTAACTCCCGAATACCTTTAACAGGAGAAGGGATGTGGTCTGTAACCACGGTGTAACAACCAGAAATCATCTCCACCCAATTTCTGAATAAGTAAAGAAATGGAAAACTGCATGTAATTTTGCTGGAAAAACAAATGAATGGAGACAAATGATCCAGGTAACGTGTCGCAACTGTTTCTATGGGAAAAAAAAATTGATTAAATCACAAACTAGTTGTTTTCTTGGGAAAATCCACTGGATACCAGCTATGTATTTGTATACTGCATACAGGTATATGGATTTGGAGATCCCAGGCAGCAAAGCTGAAGGAGGCTGCAGGACCCAGGTGTCCTTCCCAGGCAGCGGAGAAGGGCTCCAGGCTGAGCCAGCCCCACCGCAGAGCTCAGAGCGAGGGGCAATTCATAACCACCACACCATAAATACCAATACTGGCATGGAAGGGAAGTTTGCAGCCTGAAATCTGAATGTTTACAGAGAAGAATTGTTAAGAAAATTATCCTTGCCAATAAATGAAATGGTACATAATGCAATGGGCTGTGTTTTATACGTAGAATAAAGAGCAAAACCGTTGTCTGGGAGATCCCTTATATAAAATAAACGCTGTATTTCTTTTTTCTGAGCTCCATCTAATGGCTGATTTTGTTTTTACACAGCTCCTTAGAAATTTTCCACTGTGGATCTCTTTTGCTACACTTAAGAGAGAAAGACAGTGTGTTTCCAGTTGTTGGGGCAACTGAGAACGAGGAGACATCATGTCCAGGCTGAGGACACCGTGCCCTTGTGTGTGGTGATGTTTCATTTCCTACAGAGATGAATCAGGAATCTGTGACATCAACTCCATCTCCTTGGCCACTGGTCTATTCTATTTAAAACAATCTAAAAATGATTAAAAATCAATTATCATCTGCTTGCAGGAATGAAACGAAGGAAGATAAAAGATCTGAAATCTGATGTGTTAATTGCAGGTGTGAACATCCTCAAAAATACCCAAAAAAATAAAAATATTCAGGCATTTTCTGTAAGAAAGAAAAATAAACTTCCATACTAAAGAGAAAATCGGTTTAAAATCAAATGTTTAAGTCAAGAATGTATCAAAAGTTACCAAAGAAACTGCAACTCAACAGTAAGTGTTGTTGTTTTTCTACTTGGCGTTTCAGTAATATGCAACAGCAGGTTTGCCTGCTCTTTTTTTACCATAACATGTCAGAAAGATCCTGTCTTGAAAAAAATACTCATACCTCACACCGTGCAAAACTGCACAGCCACATTTCAAAGCAAAAGCTTAGACGGGACATTTTAATTTTCCTCTGTCATTTCCTGTCTCATTTAAAAACGAGAATTATTTGGCCTTCAAATACTGAGATATTTACGCGTATTTGGTATTAATTTTACAAGCTCACCTTGAGCCACCCAAGTTCTCCAAACCACCCTCTCTCAACACCCAGCAAAAGCCACCTCCCATCGCGTGGCAGTGTCACTCTAAACAGCTGACTGGGATATGGCGGAAAAAGGATTAAATGCAATTTAAATCCAGAGGTGATCATTTTTAAGAGCCAGGAGAAATAAACTGGAAAAACTGTAACAGAAAAATAAACCAATCTTGTTTTCTACTTCATTTATATAAAATTGCAGAATACTTACAATTTTGTGAGAATGAAAGACAACGCCAGCTCCTAGAAATGTGCTTTTTTAAACAATACTTGACTTTTCCACCCCTTTAAAAAGAAAATTGTGTGGAAATGCAATGTAAAAGCTGGCGGATCATTTGAGTCTGTGTTACAGCAGGAGACACCACGGGCACATCCTGTCCCCAGCTCCCTATCCCTGTGACACGGCCACTCTCTAGGAAGAGCAAACTCCGTCCCTGCCGCCGCGGGTACCTCAGCATCGTACTCCCAGAGCTGGTTCCCCCTCATGTGGTGGCACTTCAGCATGATGACGGGGCCGTTCAGCCTCGAGACATCCAGGCACAAGTCGTCCGTGCGGATCTCTTTGTCAGCAGTGTAAGAAAACACCTGGAAAGAGAAAACAAATGAAGTGACAGAGTGTGAGGGAAAGTCCCAACCCACTGCTGCTTCGGAATATACAGAATTGTCACTCCAGTGGAGCACGACGACTTTCTTCTCCAAACAACATAGTGGAAAAGACCTCCAAGATCATGGAGTCCAACCATGAACCCAACACTGACAAGTCCCCTATGACTAACCCATGTCCCTCAGCACTATGTCTACACGACTCTTCAATCCCTCCAGGGATGGGGACTCCACCACTGCCCTGGGCAACCCCTTCCAATGCCTCAGAACCCTTTCAGCAAAGAAATTCTTCCTCACATCCCATCTCAACTGCCCTGGACACAACTGGAGCCCATTTCCTCTTGTCCTGTCCCTTGGGCCTTGGTTGAACAGACCCACCCCCACCTCTCTCCACCCTCCTCCAAGGGACTTGCACAGAGCCACAAGGTCTCCCCTCAGCCTCCTTTTCTCCAGGCTCAACAACCCCAGTTCCCTCAGCCGGGAACTCAGCACATTTGTGCTCCAGGTCCCTCGTCAGCTCTAAATACCTATATAAATACTCACCTATACATTGGGAAGGATCTACACCTCTCCCATAGACACGCTGAATTCATTTATCATTAGGACATGCCTGCTTGTCCAGTGGTGCTACCCATACTACACGCACTGGCTCAGCACTCAGACTCCCAAGTGTCACATCCCTAAAACTGTCCTCGGTCTGAACTACACTGAGACTGGATCAAGCAGCAAAAGACATCGGGTAGTTGAGGATCTGGGCTGAAACCTCCAATATTCAAAACCAGGTACTATACCAACAGTCAGCTACCAAGCTACCATCATTAATACTCAACAAGAAAACCATTTGTAGGGGCTTTGGTTTTTCTCTTAAACATCTTCAATCAAAAATCTCAGTTACTGGTAGAATATTCTGGGGGAGGTGATTCTCCCCCTCTACTCCGCTCTTGTAAGGCCCCACCTGGAGTACTGTGTCCAGTTCTGGAGCCCCCATCACAAGAGAGACCTGGATCAGCTAGAACAAGTCCAGAGGAGGCCATGAGGATGATGCGAGGGCTGGAGCAGCTCTG
>NW_010326676.1:0-8238 GCF_000700745.2 Antrostomus carolinensis | reverse complement strand
GTGTTGAAGGCCAGGTTGGATGAGGCTTTGAGCAACTGGTCTAGTGGAAGGTGTCCCTGCTGCTGGCAGGGGGGTTGGGACTGGATGAGCTTTAAGGTCCCTTCCAACGCTAACCATTCTGTGATAATATTGGACTCACCTGCTTGCTGTCACGCTATCACCACAACAAGGAACATGGCCAAATAATGGAATAATCTGAAAGTCACCGATAGCACTTGCAGCACAAAGTGTCTCTCCCTCAAAGTAGCAGTTTGGCTTCAAGAATCACTCACGTGAATATATCGTTCAGATATTTCATCACCCTTCACTCTGCTCAGTGAGAGCTTTACCCGTTACCATTGATCCCGAAGCAACTCCTAACTTTCATTTTCAACTTATTCGTGTTGTTTTTTTTACAGTAAACACATTCGCATCAGGCATTTTCTTCTGGCCTCAGAGACATCTTTGCAGCCTCGGAGAGATGTTTGCTTCTGTGTTTTACAGCAAGCAAACATTTCTATTTGGAAATGTGTTGCCATTTGCATATTTCTTTTTCCTCTCATCTTTGATAATTGCAATACACTGCTCCATTATGTCTTCGGAAAGAATAAGCGATGTCTGAATTAAAAATTACAGAAGACGGGTTTGAAAAACACGCCGTCTTCAGAAAGAAAAATGAATGCTAATTAAGATTATGTAAAATTATCAGGCTAGCATTTTGCTACCATCCATATTAATTATAGATATAATTATATTAATGCTGTATAAAAATAGAGGGTGAGGAACACGTTGCATTTTATAGCTAATTAAAGAGTGTATTTCACGCCATACATCGCAGCACAAGACAGGGAAGGAATTTCCAAGCAGGAGCCTGGTCTTCTGCTCCCGTAAATCTTGGGGAGGTGATGGAGGCAGCAGTGGGGAGCACAAGCTGGATCCCAGGGCCAGCTCCAAACATCAGGCTGGTGCAAAGCCTGAGGAGCAGCACAGGGTGAGATCACAGACTCACAGAATCAAAGAATGTTGGGGATTGGAAGGGACCTTGAAAGATCATCCAGTCCAACCCCCCTGCCAGAGCAGGAACCTAAATGAGATCACATAGAAAGGCATCCAGGTGGGTTTTGAATGTCTCCAGATCCTGGATTTGCTCTGGGTGCTCAGCAGAACCTTCAAAGAAAACAGTTATTCCTCATATTATTCCTCCAACCCAAAGACATGGATCTCCTGGAGCCAGTCCAGAGGAAGCCACGAGGATGATGCGAGGGCTGGAGCAGCTCTGCTGTGAGGACAGGCTGAGAGAGTTGGGGCTGTTCAGCCTGGAGAAGAGAAGGCTCCGGGGAGACCTTCTAGTGGCCTCCCAGTACCTGAAGGGGCTCCAGGAAGGAGGGGAGGGACTTTGGACAAGAGCAAGGAGTGACAGAACAAAGGGAGATGGTTTGAAAATAAAAGAGAGGAGATTCAGACTGGATACAAGGAAGAAATTTCTTATGCTGAGGGTGGTGAGACCCTGGCCCAGGTTGCCCAGAGAGGTGGTAGAAGCCCCATCCCTGGAAACATTCAAGGTCAGGTTGGACGGGGCTCTGAGCAACCTGGTCTGGTTGAAGATGTCCCTGCTCACTGCAGGGGGTTGGACTAGATGGCCTGGAAAGGTCCCTTCCCACCCAAACCATTCCATGAGTCTATGACTCTATCAGACCCATGAGCACCAACCCACCAACTACTGCAGATGATTTACACAACAGGTTTTTAGTTTTCACTATTACAGCAGTTTATTTTTACCTTGAAGGAAGATATTTAAACTAAAACCACACAAACCCACCAAGACAGTTAATCCCACCAGGAGCTTATTAAATCTAATCAAGGGTCAATCTTCAGTTTATCAGATGATCTGAAGACATGCCCAGTTCAAAGCCCCTGAATAGCTCATGAGTTTCCTTGTGGTCTATCTGGAAGTAGGAATCAAATTTGTTTTTAAAAAGAGCTTATGCCAAGACCTTTAATGCCATGAAAGCAACTCATCCCATCCCACAGTCACTCATCTAAATCTGTGACTGATTCAGACACTGCCAAGCCAGACGTGACCTTCACATTTTGGGAAGTTCATATAGAACTTGTTCTCAACTTCTAACTCCCAGTGCCCAGGATTTGGTTATCATAGAATCACAGACTGGTTTGGATTGGAAGGGACCTTAAAGTTCATCCAGTTCCAACCCCCCTGCCAGCAGCAGGGACACCTTCCACTAGACCAGGTTGCTCAAAGCCTCATCCAACCTGGCCGAGAACACTTCCAGGGAGGGGGCATCTACAACTTCCTTGGGCAACCTGTTCCAGTGTCTCACCACCCTCACAGTGAAGAACTTCTTCCTAATATCTCATCTAAACCTCCCCTCTTTCAGCTTAAACCCATTTCCCCTTGTTTTGTCATTAACTGCCCTTATGAAAAGTCCCTCCCCACCTTCCTGGAGCCCCTTCAGGTATTGGAAGGCTGCTACAAGGTCTCCTTGGAGCCTTCTCTTCTCCAGGCTGAACAGCCCCAACTCTTTCAGTGTGTCTTCATAGGAGAGGTTGAAAGAGTTGGTGCCCAATGCCCAGGATTTGGTTATCCCAGTGCCCAGGATTTGGTTATCCCAGTGCTGAGCCCCAGAGAGGGAAATGCTGTAATTCAGAGCGATTCACCCTAATCCAGAGAAACACTGGAATTACCACCAGCTGTCACACCAAACTGTCATTGTAATAAAAATAATATCAAATAGAAGGAAAGAAAATTGGTTGGCATCATGTAGTGGGGACAGGCACAGGAACAACACTGGGGATGTGGGAAATGCTTTGGTTTTGTGAGGGTTCCAAGGGTTGCTGAGGAACTCGGTGTTCTTGCACTGAGACAATGGCACTGGGAAAAACACTGGTGTCACCCCTTTGTGCTGAGGGCAAGCTGACCTTCCTGATACTCAAACCTTGGTCATCCACCACAGAACCCTCTGTGCTTTTCTAAACCACTGCTGTTCTTTAAAGGTTTCACAGAATCACAGAATTGTTCTGGTTGGAAAAGACCTTTAAGATCATCAAGTCCAACCATAAACCCAACACTGCCAATTCCACCTCTAACCCATGTCCCTCAGCACCTCATCTGCCCATCTTTTAAATCCCACCAGGGAAGGGAACTCCACCGCCTCCCTGGGCAGCCTGTTCCAATGCCTGACTGCCCTTGGGGTGAAGAAGTTTTTCCTCACATCCAATCTAAACCTCCCCTGGGGCAACTTGAAGCCATTTCCTCTCGTCCTGTCCCTTGGTCCTTGGTTGAACAGACCCACCCCCACCTCTCTCCACCCTCCTCCAAGGGACTTGCACAGAGCCACAAGGTCTCCCCTCAGCCTCCTTGTCTCCAGGAAAAGGTTTCAGGTGCATTCAGCCTTCTGCACAGAGACTGAAAATAATGTGATTTTTGGCTCCACGGGGTGAGGGGATTGTGTGGGGGTTTGTTTGTTTTGTTTGAGGCGTTTTGGTTTGGTTTGTTTTTTTCCCAGACAGCTGTCACTTCATAAAGGCTGGCTCCCTACACATCCACAACTAAAAGCTGTCATTGCTTCCAACACCTCATGGTGCTCATTGTACCAAATTCCCAGCTCTCAGCACGTCCAGCACACACTGGGCTGCTGCATCTTCTCTATATACCCATTTGCTCTACCCCAGTTTCCTCACTGCAGTCCTACACCTCTAATGCTCATTATGCCACATTCCCTGGCGATTATTTTTGCCAATTTAAAGCAGCAGCAATTGGCTTTTTCCATAGACTCTCTAAAAGAAAAGCATTATTCTCATTCTGATTGTGCTAAATAAAAGATGCTGTTATTTAACATGCAGGCATGGCTCCTTGGGTCCCTATTCATCACCGTTACGAGGACAGCGCTGAAGATCACCAAGGGCTCCATTCTGCTGCATCCTGAGCAAATCCAGGGTAGGAGACAGCTCCAGCCCCAAAGGTTTATCACCTCAATCCATAAGAATGATGTAAAGTCTGCGAGGGGAATAGTATCTCAGTGAAATGGACTAACAAAATAGAAGCAATAACTAGTTTTATTCATAATGGGTCTGTTTAGAAGATGAAAAGCTACCCAGAAAGCCAAGTTAGGGAAACCAGGAGATTGCAGAAGGTGAGAAAGGAGCAAAGAAGGGCTCAGTTACTTTCTGGCAACCCCTTCTGAGATCTAGCATTTACCTAAGATATGAAAATTAACAAAATCAGAACACTCAGCTCATAAAGTCTGTGGTGGATGCTGTGTTTCCTTACCCAGTGCACTCTCTAAGGGAAGACTGGAGATTATCTGGTTTGAGATCAGCTGCACAGGTACCACTCTGTTCCCTTCTTTCTGCATAACATTCATCAGTCACATCAACAAATGTCCAACTGGCGCTGAACTGAAGGTTTTCTGCTGTTCAATCTCGTGCATAAAATGCTTTTAGATGACTTACTGGCCAGCTGTAGCTGATAAATTAGCTCATTAAAAATGTAAAATGGGATTTGGGGCTGTTCAGCCTGGAGAAGAGAAGGCTCCGGGGAGACCTTCTAGCAGCCTCCCAGTACCTGAAGGGGCTCCAGGAAGGCTGGGGAGGGACTTTGGCCAAGGGCAGGGAGTGACAGAACGAGGGGTGATGGCTTGAAAGTGGCAGAGGGGAGATGGAGATGAGATGTGAGGAAGAAATTGTTTGGTGTGAGGGTGGTGAGACAGTGTCCCAGGTTGGCCAGAGAAGCTGTGGCTGCTCCTCCCTGGAAGTGTTCTCGGCCAGGCTGGATGAGGCTTTGAGCAACCTGGTCTAGTGGAAGGTGTCCCTGCTGCTGGTAGGGGGGTTGGGACTGGATGAGCTTTAAGGTCCCTTCCCAGCCAAACCATTCCATGATTTCCTGCATGAGCTTTCCATGGTTGAAGTGTGAGCTGTGGGCAGACGGCTCTGCAGGCACCAGCAGCGAGCTGTCCTGCCTGCCCTCAGGGTGCCAATGGCATGTCCTTCTCCTCCTCACCTGCCAGTGATATTAATATGGAAAAAAACACCATAACCTACTAATAACAGCGACCTTCCATACAGGAATGTCTCACGAGTCCAACATCTCACATATTTCTATCCACTCCCAATAGTAAGCAAATTATCAGAGCATATCGATAAACTCTGACAGAGTGAGCATCTATACATTATTTTTCTACATACTGCTTCACAGAAAGTGCTAATTCCTGAGAAATATCTGAAAATACACACATTTACTGGGAGTGGGGAAAAATGGAAACTCTATGAAACAGAATAGTTTCTGAAAGACCCATTATTTAGAGCTAAATGTGGAAAAAACCACCCTCTGACAGCCCTTATTGTGCCCTGGGCTGTTTTTGAGCAGTGAGTGAGTGCAGAGTCTGACCCTACTGGATAAATCATTGCCAGGAGGGAGCCACGCTCCCCTCACACATCTACCAAAACACAGAAAACATCCCAGCACTGCCTGGACTGGAAAAGACCTCCAAGATCATGGAGTCCAACCATGAACCCAACACTGACAAGTCCCCTATGACTAACCCATGTCCCTCAGCACTATGTCTACACGACTCTTCAATCCCTCCAGGGATGGGGACAGGAAAGACATGGAGCTGTTGGAGTGGCTCTAGAAGAGGCCACAAAAATAATCAGAGGGATGGAACATCGTTGCCATGAGGACAGGCTGAGAGAGTTGGGGCTGTTCAGCCTGGAGAAGAGAAGGCTCCGGGGTCACCTTACTGTACCTTTCAATACTTGAAGGGTGCCCATAAGAAAGATGGGGACAGACTCTTTAGCAGGGCCTGGAGTGATGGGACAAGGAGAAATGGTTTGAAACTAAAAGAGAGGAGATTCAGACTGGATACAAGGAAGAAGTTTCTTATGCTGAGGGTGGTGAGACCCTGGCCCAGGTTGCCCAGAGAGGTGGTAGAAGCCCCATCCCTGGAAACATTCAAGGTCAGGTTGGACGGGGCTCTGAGCAACCTGGTCTGGTTGAAGATGTCCCTGCTCACTGCAGGGGGGTGGACTAGATGGCCTGGAAAGGTCCCTTCCCACCCAAACCATTCCATGACTCTATGCTGACCCAGCCCAGCCCTGCACCTGCAGAATTCCCCAGACCTTTTTTTCCTCCTCCTGCCTGCTTGGGATCTCATAATTGAATTATCGTGATGAACGGAGACCCAACTGCAGTCACAGACAACATTCCCATGGTAACGCAGGAAAAGCCACCGTGAGGGTGGCTGTGGGCAGGAAAACCAGATGATGGTGTTCACCCTCTACCGGGCCATCAAAAGGAACAAATTTCCTCTCAAATACCCCAAACCCAGAAAATAGCCGTGTAGGAAAAAAAGGCATGAGACTGATGGGTCACCCCCTGTGTCTGAGCCTGGAAATCAGGATAAGATGGTTTTTCTCCACAGCCCACACGTGGTCAGCACTTTCTGTAACCAGGGGTCAACCTCAGGTACCTTCCTCCTGAAAAACATCCCTACTGACACAAGGCAACCCACCCCTCCCACCGCGACCCCAGCAGATACACACAAACCTGGAGTTCCAGCCCCTAAAGCCAGATTTGAGGACAGACTTGGCATTTTTTTCCCCTCTATACAGAGCAGAGAAAACCCATTCTGAGGTTGCTTTTAACTGCATTAGGAGATGCACAGTATTTATTTTAAAGATCATTAACGAGTCACCAGGTCCCAACCAAGTTCAGATCATCTGAAATAGCCACGCCAACACACCAACAAATCCTCCACCATTTCATACTCTGAAGACAGTTCTCACATGAAAGGCTGCAGTTAACTTACTGCATTTTTTTCTTAATTTTTCAAAGAAATTCATATTTTTAGAATCTCGTTATCTTCATGTCCTGTAGAACACTTCAATAGCTGGGAGGTCTTTGCCCCTGCCTCAAGCTGCATCGCACCCATGCATCTTGCTTGGCTCTAATTAGCTAGGTATTATCCTTGCTTCATTTTCATTCTGAAGCAGTTTTGTTCCTCAGCTATTTCTGGAACAATACAACACCCCAGCCCCCGGCATTTCCATGTCTGAGCTCAGTTCTAATTTCTCATTAGAACAGACTTTAATAAAGATAACTTTTAATAGGAGTTGTGCATGAGCACTGAAGGATGAACAACGTTCTGCATGGTGGTCAGGCATACCTAGCAAAACCTCCAGCAGATGACAGAGCTGTGGGTTCTGCTTGATGTGAGAGGTATGAAGGAGGTTGGAGCCAAAGTTTCTTGAGATTTGAGATGTATTGGCTCCAAAAGGAAGACTCCAAAAGATTGGTTATATTTATCAGTTCTAGGGTTTCTGGAGGCTATAAGGTCCATATACACATGGACAGGACAAGAGGAAATGGGCTGAAGTTGTGGCCAGGGCAGTTGAGATGGGATGTGAGGAAGAATTTCTTTGCTGAAAGGGTTCTGAGGCATTGGAAGGGGTTGCCCAGGGCAGTGGTGGAGTCCCCATCCCTGGAGGGATTGAAGAGTCGTGTAGACACAGTGCTGAGGGACATGGGTTAGTCATAGGGGACTGGTCAGTGTTGGGTTCATGGTTGGACTCCATGATCTTAAAGGGCTTTTCCAATCCAGGCCATTCTGGGATTGCCACTTACCTTTTTGCCCCTTTCAATCATACTCAAGACAGAAATGAAACACCCCACCCCCACTATTTAAATTTCTGCTAATGAAAAAAAAATAAAATCAACGTGCATCAACATACCAAACATATATTTTTCATGTACATATTGATGTGTTCTAGAAACACGTCAATTCAACCACAAGTCATGTAGATTCTGACCTTTTTTCATTTAAAAAAAAAAAGATTTTTTTTCCCAGCATCAACAAATAAATTAAAATTTGTGATCAAATTTTCTCATGTTTGTCTCTGAATGCATTTCTCTGCAATCTAAACAGCAGGAAGATAGTCAATGTATTAACTCGGATACTTCCCTGGACTTAGGGATATATAAATATATGTTCGAAATTTGCAGCTGTTCCTTGAGGAAATGGCTTTCTGAGCACTCCTAATTCAGCTCAAAATCTCCAACATTTTGGAACTTTTATTAATCTGTTTGCCAATTGCTAAAAAACCCCCCCAAAACCCAAGCCCTCTTGATTTCTGCAGCAGCAGAGACATGCTGATGGGTGAAACTGCAGATCTGGGTGAGGTCCCATCAGTTTTTCCTCATAACTGTTGTGTTTGTGGTTACACAGCAGCAGACTAGAGCCATAA
>NW_010326675.1:62157-70308 GCF_000700745.2 Antrostomus carolinensis | reverse complement strand
TGAGGGACCCCACTAGATACAGGTCTCAAATCAAAATGTTCAACATATTCAGATTTTCCCAATGCCCATTTAGTGATTTTCAATAATTGTGTTTTGAAAGGTGTTCACATTTTCAAACTTTTTCAACAATATCGGTATGTATATAATGGTTTTCTTGATAGGTTAAGAACATGGGGTCAGCATTTCAGGTGCATGATCTAGTTACTTGTATGTGTTGAAGAGGTCTATCTAATTATTGATCAGAGTAATACTGTACACTGTAAATGGCTTGACCTGTCATCTGCATTAACTTTACTGCTGATAAAATTGTCATTTGGGAAAACAGACTAAATATGTTCAGGAGCTTTGATTCAAATTTAAACGTACATACATAAAAACTTACATATATATGCAACCGAGATCACAGGCTTTTCAGCAGTGTGACTAATTCATGCAAGTGGTTCACAGATCCCTATGAAAAAGTTTAGTAATACATTTCTGACATCTAAACAAGGTGGTAGTACCTAAATAAGTATGTGTTTGAGCAAAATTGGTTGTGTACATGAATCTAGTACATGTACTAGATTCTGATATTTTTCTAACTTTGTTCTTCACCTTGGTAGTAAATGCAAGACTAAGTCTCACCCCAGGTACTGTGGCTCCAGAGATGGAGAGATGTGTGTCAGTACTTACAGCTGTCCTCTTCATCCATGAAAATACTGATCACGTAACAGGCATATACAAATCCAATCAGCTGCATGAAAGAGGAGGAAAAGCAACCATTAGAGCCCATTGAACACTTACTAAGCTTTTAGCATGATGCTATATAAATACAGGTATCACAGCTATATTTAGAAAATATTTGCTCCCATTTCCTGAATTAATATGTAAATTTTAGTGCAAGTGGTCCCAAACAGCTAAATTAAGGAGACTTTCTATCCTTTGTTCATGTTGTATTATATTTTAGAAACTTTTCCTAGCCATACTGACATCAGTACTGATAAACACTACTGTTGACTAAATCTGGTGGAAAATATTTGGACCTTGATAGTACATTCCTTTGTTTGTTCACCACCTCTGGTCTCACATGATTTTGTCCACATGAACGTGGGCCCCCTAAGCACCCAATTATGTATTAAAAAGGTAAAATATTTATTGACTGCTACAGAATTAAGTAATAGTAAAGTTAGATTGAATCCACAAGACATGTCTTTTTGTGTTGCATAAAGTGTCCCAGTGAATAAATGTTTGGCAAAAGTTTAATTTAATATGTGAAAGGTCATGATGTAGCTAAACAGTAAATCTGGGTTATGACTCATCAGCGTCAGGAAACACCTCATCAGAAAAGTCTATCAGTAAATCACATTAACTATGCAAGTAATGAGCAGACTCATTTCCCCAAAGGACACCACCAGCAAAATCATGCCATTATTTTAACAGCAGCTCCCACAAAAACATCCTCCTCCTCCCAGATCTATGTCATTTATGCCACTGAGAGGAAGGGATTAAGATTTTTAAGATCAGGGAATGGAAACACCTCTCATTTGCTTTCCATATAGAGAAAATGTTTGCTTATCACCATCACCAAAGAAGAAGAAAATCCCACTGGGCAAGGAAACCTATTAAACTGCACTGCCCAGACATGTCCATGCTTGAGAAAATATTGTTTGCGCAGCTGTACACAATTCGTGCTATCTGAAAGCCTTGAAAAGGCTGTTCATGAGGGATTTCTAAAATAACCCAGAGATTAGTTTTAAGAAACTCCTTTTTCTCTAGTCCATTCAAAAAATCTAATTAAAATAGTTCTTCCAAGGGTGTCACAGATCAACCATCTGAGAAAGAGGTAATTTAATAGTATCTAGACAGGTATAAGCTCCTTCAGAGGCACAGAAATCATTCCGACCTGCTTTCTGGTTGGGTTGCATGAGGAGCTTTACAAGCAGCTGCAAGAGCCACTCTGCAGACAAAAAACTTGTCTACACAAGGGAATTCAGGGAAGATAAGATGAATTAACTAAAGCTGTGAAATCAATGCACATAAGATAAAGAACATTAAATCCCTGTGTGGCCTTTCTCATTCAGAAATAAAGTGGCCTTAGTTCACTGTCACTTAATCCTCCTCCAAGGGATTAATCTTCTCCATGGAGAATTAAGCTACAGAACACTAAAGCTGAGTTACTTGTGAATGAGAGCAGCCTCAGACTGTGGCACAGTCCTGTTGGAGCTTCTTCTCCAGGGCGTTCACATTGCCGGCATTTTGGGAAAGTGAGTTTTATCCAACTTTCCTCTCACTTTCAGCAGACTGCAGTATCAGCTGCTTTCTTGGCTTTTTTTGGGTACAATTTACTGGGGTGGTATTGCCACAGCCTCTATCAGGTGGACACCACTTTGTTGTACTTATGCTCTGAGCCAGCTAAATGCAAACCAGCTCTGGAGAAGGTGCTCACTAGAGATGTCTAGGACCAAGCTACGCCTGAGCTACCAAGCCCTGCTGTGCCTGATGTCACGGTTCCTGCAGCTGGATGGGACCCAGAGCCACGGCAGGGTTGGCTGGCTCAGTGTGAGCCCACATTTATCTGCTGAAGACTGCGTGGGCAGGTAGGAGGAGTCCAGCCTCCTGCTGTTAATGAAAATGGGATCTTGTGGTTCTGCTGCCTTGCACCTCCAGGACCGCCACTGGCTTACAGACTCATTGACAAATTAAGCAATTTTTTTCCCTAACCTTCACAGTTTAGAGCATCTTTCAGGCATGACAACTGAAGCAATTTGATATCAAGGTTTCCAAAGGATTAAAAAAACAATCGTACTTGAGGTACATTGCTTGTGCCACCTGAACATTACACACAGATTAAATAATTACATTAGTACCATACAAATACCAGAAACAGGTGTCTTGTCATGAGTGAATGTCACCTGTTTATTTGCAATATTTCCTGTTTACCATTAGTATTGTTCAATTTGACTGTGTAAGTCACTCGGGTTTGTTCCTTTCCCTAAACATGACTGAAATATTTTGAAGAGCAAAACTGCTGAGTAAATAATAAACATGATTAATGAGTTGTAGTACAGCTTGTGGGTTAAATGTTTGTGAACGAAGATCAAATATCTAGAATAATTTACCAATAATTTTCCAGTAGTGTATTTCTTTCTTTTTTCTTCTTATTAGTATTCTGTGTTAAATTACTTTTACTTTTATAAATGGAATTCCTTCTTTATATGTACCTATGTACTCCATATCCATGCATATTATATAAAACACATATCTGCGAGGACTTACAGCAAATTTCTCATGTGTACCTAAGATGCTGGAAAGACAGATAAACCACAGAAAGAGACTTCCACTGTAATGTGTAATAAACCACCTGACTCAAAGAAGAAAGCAACAGGGAAAAATACTCTAAGAGGTCTTCCCTCCAAAAAACTGAGGCATGGCAAGCCTGATTGTCTTGATGGTTCTAACAACTTACATCTTGCTCTTTCATAGATCTTAAAGTAAATATTTTCCAACTCTTTTCAGTGCTTGAAACACACTGTGTCTAATCTATGGCCTTCTTGCAAAATCAGCAACCTCTCTCTGCTTCTCGATGTTTCTTTATATTTCTCAGTATTTGTAGATAAATATTCCTCAGTCAGATAGAAATCAATGCCACTTGTTGTGTTTATGGCATATACTTGTTTAAAATATACCATTTCCCCCCATCTTTTTCCTTATTAATGCCAGAAGAAATAAAAAAAATATATTCACCCTCTCTCAATTTCATGGTCTTTTAGGGGGAAAAAGAAAGATCAGGTCTCTAACCATGCCAGGAGGTATCATAACCCATCATATTCCAAGAATATCTTTCTGTAAGTAAATGTCAGAATGCACATTTCTGGAAGAATAAAGCAACAAAGAGGAGTAAGAGCCTTGTAGCATCAATTGTCAGGTATTGTGTTCAGAGATGGCCAGCAATGTTTGGTTTGTAACTAACATATTGTAATTACAGTTGGGTAACTGATATCTACAGTACAATTAACATGAAGTGATAAAATGGGAACATACCTTTAGACAAATGAGACCTGTTTCCAGATGCTTAAACAGAGTTACAGCCACCACAGTATGAATATTTTAATAAATGAATTAATTAAAACCTATTCTTTTGCTTTATTGATGGACATGCTAATAAAATATTTATTCCAACAAATTACTTTTGCTATCTTGATTAACCCAGTTGCTGTTTAATTAATAACATTATGCTCATGTGAACCTGTCTAGCCATCATGTTAATTGCCAATTTACAGTGAGCTGACTGATGTGTACTGCCCAGTTTCATGATACTGGAAATGTTGGCTATTGGTCTGGCATTAAGCGATAGACTTAAATATGTGTTCCCTGATTATATACTGTTCCAGTATCTCACCACCCTGTAGTAAAAAATTTCTTCCTTATGTTCAACCTAAATCTACCCTCTTTCAGTTTAAAACTGTTGCTCTTTGTCCTCTCACTACAGAGTATGGTAAAAAGCCTCTCTCCATCCTTCTTATAAGTCTCCTTCATACATTGAAAGGCCACAATAAGGTTTCCCTGGAGCTAAATAACTCACTTCCCTCAGTCCTCTGATAATTCTCATGTCCCTTCTCTGGACCTGCTCAAACAAATCCATACCACTCTTGTGCTGGGGATCCCAGAGCTGGATGCAGTACCCCAGGTGGAGTTTCACCAGATTAAAGGGGCAGAATCACCTCCCTCAACCTGCTGGCCACGCCTCTTGTGATGTAGCCCAGGATATGGTTGGCCTTCTGGGCTGCAGGTGCACATTGCCAGTTCATGTCCAGCTTTTCATCCACCAGGGTCCCCAAATCCCTCTCAGCAGGGCTGCTCTCAATCCAGTCACCCTCCAGTCTGTACTCATATTAAGGATTGCCCTGACCCAGGTGAAGGACATGCACTTGGCCTTGTTAAACCTCATGAGGTTCGCACAGGCCCACTCCTTGAGGCTGTCAATTTCCCTCTGGATGGCATCCTGTCTCTCAGGAGTGTCAACTGCACCACTCAGCTTTGTGTCATCAGCAAAATTGCTGAGGGTGCACTCAATCCTGCTATGTTGTTAATGACGATATGAAATAGCACTGGTCCCAGTACAGATCCCTGAGGGACACCACTTGTTACTAGTTTCCATTTGGACATTGAGCCATAACTCTTTGGTTATTCAGTATTTTCAGAACCACCAGTATTTTCATACCAAAACCCATATTTCTTCAATGACTAGTTGATAAATGCAGCTCACATTGTACAAATCATAGCAATGAGCAGGCTCGAGTGTGGGAAACAATTGTCATCTAGGCTAAGCTGGCAGAGAGTTCAGTGTGGAATGCACAAAGGGATTTCTTACTAGTGGAACATGGGTACATTTATATGATTCCATTATCAAGGTTTGAGATGCATAATTTATTTTCTGCTAATAGCCTTAGGTAGAAATGAAGTAGCAGTCTCTCTTATTTTTCTCCTGTACAGTATAGTCTCTAGAGGACCTAAATGCTTTAGTATAACTAAAATATCTCGGCTTAATCTATGGACATCTGCATTAAATATAAATGCCTAGTTTAACAGAATTGAAAGTAGATTATATAATTGTACATCATTAAACTGTAAGAAACTATGAAAACATGTAAGAAACTAAAAATCATAATCATCTGAGCAAATATATGTTGTGCCATGTGATTGATTTAATAAATGAATATTGCTAGAATATATCCTATTAAAAAGAACCAAACTGAATGTAAAATGTATATTTACTTGGAAATTAATGTATTTTAATAGTTACCAATTAATGTGGATTAACCTTTCCTTAGGAAAACATGGACAAATGTAAAATAAAATTAGAAGTTATTATTTAAATCAAGGCTATTGTCTGCAGGCTGAAATAGTTTTGAATAAAACTGGTGATTTAGATAATTTTGATTTAAATCTTTCTGCTTGGCTTTGTCATCATCAGCTGTGGCCTTTAAATCCACTCTCACAGTATGTGATTACTTTCCTATCTGTCTGCTTCACATATTGCAGTTCCAGTGGTTCAAAGGAGGTGTGCGAGTGTATACCAGGTATTTGAGATTACATGAAGCGGTGCTCCAGGCTATCAGGTTAATCTTCAAGATCAGGTGTACAATAGGACACTTAGCACTGTTAAACTACCACCCTGACTGTTGTAGAAATCTCATTACAACAACATAAGACCATCCAAATAAACTAAATAAACATTCAGTAGTCCTGGCTCCCACAGGATATATATGACATTATAGGTAAACTAGATTTAGAAGATTCTTCCAATCAAGAAAATAAGAGAACCGTGCTTCATGTCCTTCCTTGTATACACCCACTCCACCCAGATTGTCATGAATATGACTTTTTCTTAACTTGTTTTTCACTGGTGGCAGCTGAAGAACAATATTTCCCATCTGTCTCTGTGGTACTTGAGACGTGTAACTTGGCAAACACAACTCATATCTTGTGCACGATATTTCACTACAGTTCGATTTCCCACAATGATTATGGGAGTATGAAAGCAGAAGAAACTTTTTAAATTGAATGTTTATGTATAAAAAAGGTGAAGGATACAAAGCTTGAAAAGACAGCTTTAAGTTATAAAATGTAAACTGTGTCACAAGAATGAATTCACTATAGTAAGAAGGTAAAAATGCATTAAATTACAAAGCATACTGACTATTACTATCTCTTGACTAGCATTTTCAGGAGAGCTAACAAAGTCTGAGGAAAAAGAACACAAGTAGTTCATCTTCTTAGCAACCTACTTGCTGCTAATTAACACACTGCAGACTGTAAAGCCCTTTTCTTCCCATAAAGACTAGTAAAGTATTAAAGTAATGCAGAATGGGAGATACATAAAAGAAACAGGATATTATCCCAGGATCCATGTATATACATGAGTCAGCAAAACAGAAATATGACTAACATTATAATGCACAAAGGAAATTATAACTCCATGTATTTCAAAACAACGACAACATATAGCCAAAAAAAGCAATCTGGAAAAAAGGAAACAGGACCAAGAGTAACAGTAGTATAGAGTTGTAGTCTAACAATAACCATTCACTATAACTGCATGATTACATACTATATACTATTTGTATAGTATATTGTACGTAGATGTACAATTATATGACTGTATACTATTATGCACTATAACTGCTGGATTATATACATTATATTAGAAATATAATGTAAAGCTATATAATTATACACAATTAAAAAAAATGAATGCAATTTTTGAATTATGGAATAGACAGCCTCAAAGGTATATTCTAATTTTCTAGAACTAAAGCGATGAATGATGAAGCGCACAAAATTTTACAGTGGTAGCAGTAGATGTCCCAACCTTAAAGCACTTAGAAATCTAAAAATATAAAAGAAAACAAACAATTGGGAAAATTTCCAGATAACATAGCAAGATAGGGTAGCAACAACTTCTGAAATACCTTATGTTGTCTAACCATTATATAGTTTTCTTTCCTACATCTTCTTAAAATCTACTGGATTTGACTAGAATAAAATTCAGGCTTTAGGGGCATTGTCCACCCATTTCAGTAGCACAACCTAAAGCCAGTTTGGCCCTGCTGTGCTCTTTACAGCTGTAGTGAAGAGTTCCCCAGAGGCTACAACTGTGATAGGCCTTAAAATGCCTTAAGGACTCTGAAAGTGAGTGAGAGGAGCTTCTAGATATTTTCACTTTATATTGATCAAGGAGAAACAAAGTGAGCAGAGGTACTAAAATATATGTCTATTCTTAAAATACATAGAGGTTGCTGTTGGCTAATACTGCAGCAGATAATTCCTTTTCAATTCCATCTATCTGGCACTGGGAGAGGAGAGCAGCATGCTGGAAAAGACTATACCTGTTAGTTACTGTGCTTTTTGAAGTCCTACCCTGTAGCTGCTCTTCCCAGATCTGGATCTCCACAGTGTCTCTTAGTCTTTAAATTAAAAATTGTATTTGACAATCTAATTTTCCCAGGCCAAGATCAGAAACATTACTGCCTGTGCTTGGTCTGGGAATTTATTTCTCCAACGGCATAAATATATAGCTACCCCTATTGCCCATTTGCCCAGAAGGGCTTTACCAGTTAAGAGGGAGGAATGTTGTGTTATGCTGCCAAGGTGTGCCCTAAATTGGTTTGG
>NW_010326675.1:56513-62119 GCF_000700745.2 Antrostomus carolinensis | reverse complement strand
CCCTCTCACGAGTGTTTAGCTTAGTTACAGCTAATTCCCTCTGTTTTGTTTTTGTTACAGGACCTTTAGTAAAAATATCATATGTTCTGAGAACAGAAATTTGGAACAAATTTTGGAACAAACTGTTTAATCCAGACTCCTGTATAATTCTGTAGGTCACAGAATTTCACCTAGATACTCTGGTAGCCCAATGATAATTTATCAGAGCATCCCTCACAGACCAGTTGGGGGTACTTGTGCTCCGGATGAGTCATGTCCACAGAAGGGATCTGGGAACCTTCACTCACACAAGTGAAAGAAGTAAACCCCAAGCATTAATTCCATTAATTTGGTTGTCTATCACATGATAGATGTCTGAATTTTATTTTTTTGAATAAAATTAAATTCTCAATGTGTAAAAATACTCAACACAGTATTTAAACATGATTGGCTAGAATACAGTGTTTTATCTTGCAACATATTAAGTGCTTGTTAATGATTTAAATTAATACAGTGAAAGTCAATATTGTAAAATAGAGTCAATGTCAAACCTTGAAAGTTAAAGAATAAAGCAACAGAAAGGTAAGGGAATGGGGAGGGGGGTAGGATGGAAGAGGGAGAGAAGGGAGATCTACATCTGAAGAGACTCTAACAAAATGACCATAAAAGAGCTGGATAAACAAGCAAGACTTTCTCTACATCTAGTTCTCCTCCATTATGCAAGGAAAATAAAAGTTCCCCTAGAATGGGGTCAAAGTTCTCATACTTAGGTTAATGACTAATTAGCATGTCAGCTAAATAACAGTGATTGAGAAAACTCTTTACATCTAATTTTACAATAAGCAGACAGAAAGAGATCCTCCCTTGATTTCTGTAAACCTGGCTTTGTGTGATTTGTTTTCATATTTTCTAAATGACGGTTTTTGGGCATTGGGTTTGTGTGGCAAGGTTTTGGGAATGAGGGATCTAGAGGAGTGGCTTTTGTAAGAAGCTGCCAGAAACTTCCCTGACAGAGCCAGTGCCAGTCGGCTCCAAGACAGACTCACCAGTGGCCAAGGCTGAGCCCATCAGTGATGGTGGCAACACTTCTGTGATAACATAATTAAGAAGGGGAAGAAAAAAACCTGAACAATTGCTGCTGGAGAGCTGAGTGGGAATACGTGAGAGAAACAACTCTGCAGACACCCAGGTCAGGGAAGAAAGAGGGGCAGGAAGTGCTCCAGACACTGGAGCAGAGATTCCCCTGCAGCCCATGGTGAAGACCTTGGTGAGGCAGGCTGTCCCCCTGCAGCCCATGGAGGTCCATGGTGGAGCAGATATCAATCTGCAGCACATGGAGGACTCCATGCTGGAGCAGGTAGATGCCCAAAGGAGGCTGTGACCCCGTGGGAAGCCTGCGCTGGAGCAAGTTCCTATCAGGACCTGTGGTCCCATGGAGAGAGGAGCCCACGCTGGAGCAGGTGTGCTGGCAGGACTTGTGACCACATCGGGAACCCACACTGGAGCAGTCTGTTCTGGAAGGACTGCACACTATGGAAGGGACTCACACTGGAGCAGTTCATGAATAATTGCAGCCCATGGGAAGGACTCATGCTGGAGAAGTTCATGGAGGACTGTCTCCTGTAGGAGGGACCCCATGTTGGAGCAGGGGAAGAGTGTGAGGAGTCCTCCCCCTGAGGAGGAAGGAGCAGCAGAGATAACTTGTGATGAACTGACTACAACCCACATTCCCTGTCCCCCTGTGCTGCTCAGGGGGAGAGGTAGAGAATTTGGGAGTAAAGCTGAGCCTGGGAAGAAGGGAGGGGTGGGGGGAAAGCATTTGAAGATTTGGTTTTATTTCTCATTATTCTACTCTGATTTGATTGGCAATAAATTAAAATAATTTCCCCAAGTCAAGTCTGTTTTGCCTGTGACAGTAACTGGTGAATGATCTCTCTCTGTCCTTATGTCGACCCATAAGCCTTTCATTATATTTTCTCTTCCCTGTCCAGTTGAGGAGGGGAGTGATAGGTAGTCTTCGGTGCGCACCTGGCATCCAGTCAAGGTTAACCCACCACAATTTGCTTTTACCTTAACCTGTCAGTGTTAAAGGTGACTTCAGAGCTACTTGCAGACGACATGATATTTCACATATTTTGGTAAAACAAAGAAATTCAGGTTTGGTTGTGTCTTGTAACCCATAGTGTTTATTCAAGGTATCCATCAGGTAATGACTTCACCTCCATTAAGTTGCACATACGACTTTGGAAGCTGGTAACAAAATCAGAAGAAAGAATGAAAGAAATACCTGTCAGTGACTAGAGCCAATGTAAATCTCTTTGGCATCTGACAAGGTGCTTGGGAAGGTTTCTGAATTCCAGGGAAACCAATTATGCATGTAGGAGGTACCAAAGTAAACTCCTTTCAGAACAGCAGCATATTGCAAATTGTGGCCATTTCTTATGCTAATACTCCTTTAAAAATTTGTCCACTGCTTATATTGCAATTATGAAAGATGTCCTTTGTTGATAGAATGCCAAAAGATATTTTTTCCCTCCTCATGAGATCAGAAGGCACATAGTAAGAGTATTATTTCCACTTACTTATGGCAATAGATACAAAGAATGCATTTTAATTCCAACAATGCATTTCATTCTGTAAGAATCACTTATTTTCTACTGAATAATTTCTTTCTCTTCCTGTATCATGTAAATAACATATGAAACTATTATATCACCACGAGGCAGTACTCATTTAAAGACAGACAAATTGTGACATGGAAATAAAAATAACTGTTTAAGATTTCAGTGGGGTGACAGTAAGTGCAAAAACAGTATTAGTACAGCCTGATCCCCACTATTCTCTAACCTCCTTTATAGATACTTAAATACCTACGTAATAATAGCTAAGACTGAACACATTATTATTATAGCTCCTGTTTATTCGTAAACATGGCTTGAAAAATGTATGGAAAAAAAGGCAAAGCTTTCACTAACAACAATTATGCCAGAGCATACCTCAGGGAAAAACAGAACAACAAGAAGTAACCTGCTGATAAAACCTAAGCCATCATATTAACTGATGTTAGGAAATGTCATATGATCTAATGAACTGCAAAACAAGATTTAATCTCTCTCCATACCAGGCTGCTCATATTAGCCCTGCTAGTGGAACCCTCAGAGAGCATTTTCAGGAGTAGTAGACACAGACATGCACCTCAGAAGTAAGCTCCAAAGCCTGGAAGACATTCACCAGCTTAGAGCCAGCACTAATTAAATCACAAGCTAAAAAAAAAAAAGGAACAAAGAAAAAGCTTGAAAAAGCTTGAATAATAACTAAGAGCTGGTTAAAATTCACAAGAGTGTAGAAATTCATATAAGGTAGCATGGATGAGCACAGATTGTCTGAAAACTTTTCCTTTAATCTAGTCTGCAGAGGGAGCTGGAAAAGCGGTTCACAGTATTTCTTTCTGTGGATTTCAATTCCAAACTATTTTTGGACATTGCATAGTTCAATTTTCTTTTTGTATTAATATTTTGTTCAATACAGTCAGGAAAATAAAAAACCAAACAATAATTTTGATATTTTTTCTTAGATATGTAAATATATACTGGAAATTCTTAAAATCTTATCTTTCCTAGAGGATCACAGATGATAAGTCTGTCTATTCTTGGCAAAGAAAGTTTAGTTACATCTTTAAGAAGGTAAGAAAAGACAAAACAGGCAAACATATGATGGATTTTGATTCTCAAAAATGAAAAATATAAAAAAATCAATTCTACATCAATTGGAGACTTTGATATTGTTTTGCCTTTTTCATGTGTTCATCGAAATAGTACAATGTTGAACAGTATATTACAGATAGAACAGGTAAAGATAAGAAACTTGTTCCTGATCATCACCTTGTTTTTCCTAATCAATTTCCATCTAACAGGATATTTAGCAGTTGATCTACCATATGTGTGCTTTCACTTCTGTATGAATCTGCTGTATTCAAACCACAGAACAAATGATGTTTTTGAGCCACAATTGAGCTGCTTTTGTTCTTTGGATGAAACAATACTATAATCAGAAATATGTCTGGATTTATGTGTTTGGCAGGTAACATAGCAGCCTCTTCACTGAGCTGTAACTTCTAAAATTGTGCAACACAAAGAACTCTACAGTAGTAACGCAGGTCATTTTGAAAAACCCTTGTATGATAGTTGGTTTTCTTTCATGGCTACCCTTCCCACTGTAGTTCTTTTTACTATGGATGATATTGTTTAATTCTTTCAAGCTGCTACCTGAATGTGCAGATGGAGGTCCATGCACACACACATCCTTACAATGCTTTGTGGAGTGGCCTGTTGTGATATGTGAGAAACAAGACTACCATAAAAGCAGCAATGTTATCAGTTTGCTCAGGCATTCCCAGTTAAACTGTGTGTTAAAAGGCTTTTGTGCTGGATTCCCACTGGGCAGAAAAGCTATCAAGAATTGCAATGAAGCTTCACTTTCTATCAGCGCCTAATGAATTTCAGAAGCAGCTTCTCCAGTCATATCTGACCCAGTGTGATCTCATATACCACCTCTCCCAGGCACATTTTCTTTTCTGGCAGTATACGGTCCCTGTATGTATGTTGTGGCTTTGTGTCCTGTTAATTCCTGTTTCTCACCAACATGTTTCACTTGACAGTCCATCCCACTGCGCCCTTTACCTTCATCTGGGTCTGATTCTGCAGCCTGAAGCCCAGGGTGCACCAGAAATAAGTATTTCTTTTCCAAGAAGCCTAAGCTCAGCTTGTAATCAAGCAGCATGCAAATACACAAGCAACGCTGATGCCATTCTACAAAGGACTTTGTCTCACTGTCAGTACAAAATCAGCATAAGCATCCCTACATAGCTGGTGAGCATGCCCCCAGTGTGCTGGGCATGGGGATGGCACAAAATGTACTGCCCCAGAGTCAACTGTCAGGGTGTTTTAGCAAATGGGAGGCAGATTTGGCCCTAACTTCTACCTTGAGGCTACTGCTACAAAGAAATGCAACTGCAGCAAGAGAGTCTGCACCTGGCAAAAGCAATTGCAAAAGGAGCCAAAGCAGAATATGCTGCTCTGAGACTATGTCTTGATCAATGACAGGTATTAACCGAAAATGTGTCTTTGGAGTCCGTGGCTCTGGCTCACCTAAACTGAGCCTTTGGCTACAGCAAGCAGAGTTTCTTTCAAGAAAACAAGCTCAGATTTAAATAAATCTAGGACATAGGAGATAGTGCTTATTTGAGTCTTGTTCCGGCATGGAAGACAGACTCTTAATTACTCAGTCTGAAGGAGAGGAAGTCAGGCAGAGAAAATGCTAGCCCACTTCTCCTTTTCCTTGGATCCAGAGCTGGGACAGATCTTTGCCAAGAAATCTCCTCCCTGTACATGGGGGACACCAGGAACTCAGGAGTATGTCCTTAGTCCTTGGAAGAAACCTTAATATACACACGGGAGGCTGAAGGCATCACCAAAACAGGCAGCTCTGAACATCTGGAGTACATTTCTAGCATTCCTCTGCTTCCATTGGACTGGCTGTATGCTCAAGCCCTCTTCCTTTATTTCCTTGCAGGTACAAGTAAGTTTAAGCCTACTAAACCACACAGTGCTGCACAGACTAGCGGAATA
>NW_010326675.1:45734-56490 GCF_000700745.2 Antrostomus carolinensis | reverse complement strand
TCCCCTACTGTTACAATTCCTTTATATTGTGAGCAGATTTTGACCCATGTATAGGTCACACCTTTCCAGCATGTTCTGGGCACTGAGTTCTGTGGTTTAATTCTGATTTGTGATGAAAAGCAACCCCTTGTTCTGTTACTACATGAAAAGAGGAACAGAGCAATAAACCAATAATATTTGTTAAGAATGAGGTTTAAGAGAGAAATGGTAAAATGGCTTCACCATGATAGAGCCAAGGGACATCTCTTGTTTGTTCTGGGAAATATCCAAAAGCCAAAGTGCAATCACTTTGCAGTGATTGCGCACAGTCAACATGTCAATACGTGTTATACCTAAACTGTGACCTATGGCTCCTTCATCTTTTACATGCTTAATGTTACAATTGTATTGATCACTGATAGGGTCTTAAGCAGAAAGGAAAATGGACTCTAAAGAAATAACAAATAATTATTTCCAGTGGTATTCAATCTGATTATGTGGTAGCATATTAGCTGGATGACGTGAGAAACTGAATTCACTGGTTCATTGACTCAATCTTAATTGTAGTCTTGATTTGATCATATATTTCATCCTTTCCATTAGCTGAATTGAAGTAAATTATCTTAATAATGTACTTGCTTAGGCTCCTATTTGTTTGCTAAATGTTTTTACAAAATCCATAAGAAATTTATGGCATAAACTGTCCTCTCAGATTGCAACATGAATCTCAAACACAAGCATGGCTAAAGAAGATATTTAAGAGGCACTTGACTATGTGTCCAAAGTGACAGGGATATTTCAGAATGGATAAACAGTGAATTAAAGAAAACGGTATAATACAATACCTCAAATTAATCTGATCAAAGAAATAATTTTCAGATAGTTCCTTTAAAACAAAAAAATCTTTACTGGTGAAAAAAATTAAAGATCTCCAATAACTTTATTTTAAAATCTTTAATGTATTAATTTAAAGTAAGAAGAAACTTCTTATAATAGATTTTGATACATTACAAATTATTGTATAATGAAATGCTGAAATGTCAGTAATCTCTTTTACAATTGGAAATGTTTCTGATTGTAAAGGAGCAGACAATGTTCTACATGGACAATGAAAATACAATTTCAGCTTGTGAAATTCTTACATAACTTAAAAATTATTAAATTTAGTAATTTGGGGAACCCAATGCAAACCTAATAACTTTGAATATTTTTTGTAAACTTCTAATATTCTTAGATAAATAATGTTATTTATTTTAAGAAAAGAGTTATTTTTTCTTCTATATGGTTTCTCTAAAAATTTGCATCACCATGAAGAAAAAAAATTAAGTATTCCTTGTATTCCTTTGGAGGTAAGAACTGATACTAAGAAAACTTTAAAATCTGTATGATCTTATTCACTTTCATGTAGAAAGTCCTGTGAAATTGATTAGATTTTCTTTTTATGTTACAATGAATAAAACTGATAACGTTTATAAGAAATAACAGTGAATGGGAAGACAGCTTGCACTACAGAAACTGTGAACTGCTAGAGATAATGGTTCTAGGAGCAGAATGGTGGAATGAGGACAGTAACCACCCAGGAACCAGACTGCAATGACCCAAGATGGAAGGTAGCTTCTAGAAGCAAACAGGTCTATCAGAAACAGAAGTTCAAGAAAGCGGTCAGACTGGAAGAACACACACTGAACAAGTACGAACGTTTCTAAGCAGAAGCATAGAAAGTGATGGATTTGTCTCAATAATGGTCTCTTGGATGACCTGCATACAGACTGACAGGGACACATATAAAATAAAACCAGAGGTGTATAGGGATGAACTCAGAAAGGTCAAGAGACAAGGTACAACTAAAAAGAGAATAAAGCATAATAAAAAATATTCAGTGGCATACTTCTAATAAAGAGCAAGCTCAAGCAACCAGCTACCACAGTCCTCAGTGCCGTGACCCTGAGGCTGTAGGTGAATGTGGCAGCAGTAGTTATTTTCCAGCATGGGCAGGTCTGGGAAGCCCACTGCAGCTATGCAAACATCTCCTCTGGCTGACTGGAGGCATGGGTTTGAGCAACTGGGTAGAAGGTTTGCCTGTGTTAAATGGCATTGCCTACAAGGGAATGAATACAGAACCATGGCCTTGAGATGGCCTTCTTCAGTAGAAAGATTAACTGTGCCAGTGAAGTAATGACACTGACACTAATGAAGAACTGAAGTGAGACTAAGGAAGACTATTGATAATTTGCATAAATTAGAAATCTGAAGAAATTCAGAGGTACTTGCCCTGGTAAGCTCACCTCAAAGCATGTAAAAGTCTGGCTAAAGCAATCTCAAGCATGCTAGAACATGTTTATGAGAATTTGATTAAAACAAGAGAGGCTGAAGATCGGAAAGTTAAAAAGCTCTTCACACAAAGACAGGAAAAGAGAAAGAAAAGGAGACACAGAATTATATCCCTAACTTAATTTACTATAAACTTATCAAAACAAGGAATTAAATTTTTAGTGGGTAAATAAACATACTAGCAAGAAGACAAGGTGATAATTAGTAGCCAATATGAATTAACCAGAAACTGAATCATGTTAAATCAATTCTGTTCCTTTTTAGGAGAGATAATAGGCTTTGTGGTTAGGGAAGGAACAACAGGTGTGATATATCTTGATTTTAGTAAGCATTTTGATACTGCTTGACATTCTTATAAGCAAACTATGAAAATATTGCTTAGACCAAAGTACTGTTATATAGACTGAACAACTGGCTTGAAAATTGCACTCAGATATAACTACTCGTTCTCCATCAAATTAAGAGATGATAGCCAATGGGTCTCCGTAGAATGCCACCTGGGTCCAGTATTATCCAATAGTTTCACTAGTCACTTGGTTATCTGAAGAGATATTATGCCTTTCACACTTCCAGATGGAAGCAAGCTGGCAGAGGTTGCAAGTCCCATGGAGGACAAGATTTGAACTAAAATAATCTTGACAAACTGACAAAGGGTGTGGAAAAAATTAGGATATGATTCAGTAGGGCCAAATCCAAATTACTATACTTAAGTAGGAATAATAAAATACTCAAAGACAGAATAGGGTGAACAAAAGGCTCTGAAGCAGTTTCACAGAGTAAAGAATCGTATCCAGACTATGACTTCATAATATCAGTGCACTGGGAAAAAAATCAGACAGCATTCTGGGATGCAAAACTGAATTTCAGGGCGAATCAGGGGTGTCCTAGAACACAGCAGCAGTAAGGCGTCAGTTGCCAGATGTATTTTGGAGATATCCCTTCAGCAGAGACAAGAACCAATTAAAAGAAGTCCCGATGAGAATTATAAAGATGATCAAACATCTAGAAAACAGGAACTCCGTAGAAAGCTTATGATACTAAACTACACACTCCCTTAAAACTTTTGGATCTGTGAGACCACATTTACACTGTATTGCTAGCTCACATTGTTCATAGAAAGATTAAGTGCAAAGGGCTTCTTCAGACTGCTGCCATCTAAACCACTTATCAAACAATTTTATTCTAGAAATAATAAGTTACTGTCAGGGGATAAGAATCTTAATAGAGCTTTTCAAATTCAATTACAACACGAAACAACTACTAATATCAAAAGACTCAAGGGTTTTCTCATTAGTATTTTAAAGCTGCATGACAGATTATTTTGAGTGTGTCAATAATGATTCATACTTCTTTTTGAGTCCCCATTGTAAGGGAAAATCTTAAGACAGTTGAACTGTCTTTTTCCAGGCCAATATATGAAAAACATCATCAAAGTTGTTATGAATCTAGACAGGGCATAACTTTGCCTGACAGCTATAACGAGTGGATGAGATGCAAAGCAGAATCTGATCACTTCAGGTTTTGTGCTGGCTATTATGTGGGCAAGATGCAATATTGTGAAAGAAATATGCCACACAGAAAATCTGTCCAGTGGTGAAAAGAGAAGCAAGGTGTGTTGGGGTATTAGTCTCTCATGAAGAGATACTATCCAAGATGAGATACTACCTTCCCAATAGGCTAAAGGAATCACCACCATGAAACAGTAAACATCTTCAACATTAAAAAAAGTAAATTACTGTTGGACCCTGGGCTGTACATGAGAATAACTTTGCAATTATTTCTAGGAAGCACCTTTAAGACATTATCAGCAAGATGTCCAGACACCCACAGCTATCCAGAAGGTGGATAGATACCTAAACACATGTATCTAACATAATTTTAGGAATCATTGAGTACTGTGCCAGGCTTCCAGCTGCCACTTCAGGAGGCTTATACCTTGTAGGTCCCACTTCACACCCACTTACCATATGTAGATGTCTTAGGTGTTTAAAATAGCCAGCTGAAAACTTGGTGGAATAGTGTAATATGCCCAAAATGACACCAAGTAATTTCATTTATAAGGCACAAGATATCTTCCAAGATGGGTAGAATTAAAACAAAACAAAACAAAGTTGTTCTAGAAAGCTAGAAAGTTTTTCTTCATTGTCTACGTTTTACCTCACTTATATTGACTCAAATGTGATTCGGTTTTGTACAGCTGTACTGTACAAAATGCTTTTTTTTTTTTTTTTTTTTTTTTTTTTTTTTAATGTAATACAGCTTGCCACTACCAAGAGAAGTTGAATTAGATGCAGGTTGACAGTGGTTGTATCTAAATTAAAGTCTTCTTCCCAGAGGAGGCAGAGGAGCACAGAAACCTAGGACTGGTCCATAGGACCAGTTTCAGATGAAAAATAAGTGGAATGGGTGAAAGATATGTGTTATACTAAAAATATTGTGCAGGCTATGGAGATCACCGTACAGACTTCAAAAGAACACATTCAGCCAAGGTCTGAAATGATAGGCTCCCCTGTCCTGCATGGACCTACAGAGATGTTTAACTAATTAAGAAAATGGACAATCTTAATCCAGACTAAGAATCAGGAATTACTTGATTGCAAGATGGTATTGATCAGGAATAGGGTACTTAGTATATTTTGGTTTATGTCTTAAGTTTTGAAAAATGACAACAGAGTTCAGGCAGTATATTTCTCTTTGCTCTGGACCCTCAAAGGAGTCACATGGGACCATTTTTACATCCTTTCCTTCATCAGCTTTCTCAAGATCATCTGCAAAAAATAGCAGAAGGGCAGAGTGAGAGTTATCCATTTTCCAAACAATAACATGAAGGAAGCTGAAAAGAAAGTAGAAGTGACTGACTGTGTGTGTATCTGATAACTTTGTTTTCAAGAACAGTTTGATTCTCAGTACTTATTGACTAGGGAATTGGAGAAGTGGAGCTGTATATCAAAAGGCTAGTGAAGGATCAGGATTGCACTACTTGTCCTGTTCTTGTATCACCACATACCTGGCTGCCTTTTTGAAAGCATATGCAAAATTAAAAGGCTGCGCTTTCCAAGCTTGGTGGAAGAATATAAAAGTAAAATATTACCTTAGAATATGTTAAGATACAGTCCAACTGCCTTTTAGAGAGCAGAGAAAGATGCTGAATAATAGTAATGAGAGCTGCGGTTAAGTGGGGAGGTGACATGAATGGTCATTCTTACTGTGTAAACCTTTATCAATAAGGTTTGTACAGATCTGTTAATATTTAGTTGACTTAAATGTAGTGTATAAACATGAGTGGTTATTATACTGAAAAAGTGGCAGTATTATACAGAATGAAAATATTTTATAATTGCAACATTACAACACAAAAATTCCTGAAAGCTGTATCCGTCTCAGATTTTGAAGACAGATCAAGAGGTTGCATTGGCAAAATAACTATTGTTTTATCTTTTTGTCAGAAAAGGAAGCGGTAATTTTTGCAGTAAACAGTAGTAAATGCAATTTCCTTACTGCATTTTACTCATTTTCTTATTTTCTCTTTTCAATATATGACTATCCTACCTGTTTTGTACCTATGTCATGTCCTATCTGCATTACAGAGGGTGAATAATCCAGGCTGGAAGAATTTTCTCTGCTTATTAGTCTGTACAGAACCCTGGGAAATGAGATATTTTGACTGGCATTTCTACTTTCTTTTACTGTTATATATCTCCCAAATAGCTTCTAAAAATGTTTACTTCATCTGAAACTTCCTTAGCTCAGTTGTGCAGAAAAACAATTATTATATTATGGTATATGAAATTAATCTCTACTGTAGCAGAATTCCTACTTGTGGAAGACAATTAATTCAAAGAAAGATTTAATGCATATGAACACCATTTTAGGTACTGAGTTACAGTCAGAAAGAGGAAAGAAAGATATCCATATCTAGGCAGTCGGGTAAACAACTCTTGTACCATGCATTTGTCATATTTTTAATAACATCTTATTAGTACAATGTATCCTTTGTCCCAGTAAAGTGCTTTACAGTTCCATCTGTTTAAAATATCCTTCTTTTGGATGGAGTAGAAGAATGAAGAATTCCAGTTGGTGCAGTGCATATGAAAACATTATCTTACATAATTGACTGCAGTTTTGTCTTCTGCCCAGCTTAGCTAGTTTAACATGACTAATATGCAACAGGCATTACCTGTTCCCTTATTTTATCTTGCTTCCTAAGTGTTTCTTATGTGCATGATGAAAATTGACAGAAAGGAGAGGTAAGGAGAAAGAAGAAGATGTACTAAAAGTGAACTAGAGGTTGTGTGGGAAAGAGGACTGGCTAAAGCAGAGCAAAATCCTTCCTTATCTTTTCTCATTGCTTGCTTGCAGGAGGCCAGCTGACTGCACAAAGGACTATGGAAATAGCTGCGTATAATCTGCAGCTTAGCAAGGATTTCAGACTAACTGTTCTTTCTAATGCTATTGTCTTGCTCATTTTCCCGTTCAAAGGAGGATCTACTGGAAAGTTATTTATTTGTATTGCATATAGATTGCACGCTTTGAATGTCATGGTTAGCATCTCCAGCTGCAAAGCTCAAGGACACCCTCTGTCATGGTGGTTAGCTGTTTTCTGGCCTCAGCTCTTGTGAAGCTAACTTGTAGTCAGAGCAGCAAGTCAAGATTAAAAAAAAAGGGAACTCGGGTTTTGGGATTTCTGTATCTAAAACATCCTGCAGTCAAAGCTCAGATAAATTCAAAGAAAAGCACTTATAGAAAGCAATTTCTCTACTTTAAAAGGCTTCTTGCTCTAGCAGTAGATCAGGTTGGCAACCCTTTGCAAAGGCAGACCTGAGACTGGTGGGGTCCTCACGGGAGGACAACTGATCTCAGCTGAATGCAGCTGGTCTGCCCTTGGGATTGATTAATTAACAGAAGAATGGGTGACCATAGAAACTGTTTTGACATGGTATAGAAAAATCTTCTCTATATCTAAAATACTCGACAGAGGGTTTACAAGGTCCTACAATAACTGTTTGAACTGTTACTTTTATAGTGTATTTTAAGCAAGCACTTAATAAAAAATATGGTACATGATTGTATACAGTGGATATTTAAACCTGCTAAGACAAATTTGCAAAACCTCTAAAAACCTTGACTAAGTATTGCAGCTGAGGCAGCTGAGAGAGAAGTAATTTCTTCAGTGAATAAAAGCTGATACTGAGATAGCATTTATTGGATTATAAACATGGTAGCATTCAAACATGGGTTTATTGAAACATTATTTTAATACTGTTTAAGATCAAATGATTCCAGATGGTTAAACTGGAATCCCCACAGCTAGGCCTGTCAGATATACTGAAAGTTTAATCAGACTTTTAACACACCAATGGGCTTTGAACAGCCTGGATCCTCAGGAAAAACAAAATCCTTAGGAACAGTCATGAAGAGGTTGATGAAGATATCTGAATAGTAGGCAGCAGCAGTTATGAACAACCAAGAGAATGCTTGAGTGCACTGAATTCAGGCAGAAGGCAACAGCAGATTAAAGCAAAGCAATTTGCCAATAATGCACTTCTCATGCAGGAAGCTGTGCTTTTGATTTTCCTACCTTGCTGAAGAAACCTGGCTGAGACTTCAAATCTTGAATAGAAAGGCACATATATAAAGGATTAGTAAACACTTTGTGCAAGATTTACCAATAGACACAGATCACACTAATTTTCTCTAACATTTCACTGCTGACAGCATATGACAAATGACTGACCCTGTTTTGCTATGTACAGAAGCAATTCAACCTAGAATGAGTCCAGAGTAGATACTTTCCATCTCCCTTCTTTCACAAAAATGCAAAAACTGTGCTTACTTCTATAAGTACAAACATTGCTAATTAATCTGCATATGAGGTATGTAACTACATACCAATAGTTTCATTTAATAGTTATGGAAGCATAAGTTTTAAACTATTTTTTTTTCTCCTCAATGTCACACAAACCAAGAATAAGGACCAAGACTTATCAGCTTACAGGTTTCCATCAGTGAACCACTTAGACTTTGTATTGGCATTTAAAGGTACACAGTGTGTTAAAAGATAGCAAGTTAAATAATGATAACTCATGTATTTTAAAGCTTTTGTGATTAAGGCCCAAAGAGACATAAAGTCTTAAAATTACACCAAAAAAGTTAGATACTGGAGTTTAACAATAGCCTGGCAGAGTAAAAGAAGTTTAAATCCTGATTCCATGTCACATGCTAGCCAACATCCCAAATCTTGTTTTAATATAAGCAGGACAGGCAAAACTCCCAGGTGCAAATCAGGTCTCTAACCTGTCCTTTTCTCTGTTTCTTGCCCACAAAACACTTCTGATAGAACTTTATACCAAATTTTTCCAAGGCGAAGCAGAAGGCAATCTAATCTCATGACCAATAAACACACTTCAGATGGTGTTTCTGAGAGGTACTGTGATACAGTGAATAAGAAGCTGATCTGACATGAAAGAAATTTGGCTTCTCCTGGATCTGCTAAATCATCCTACTGAATCCACTGTGCCCTCTATGTTTCACCTATTGCATCAGTAAAACCAAGTGAAAGGGTGCACCACTTTCTTAGGGATATGCCATCCCATCACCTGAGGCTTTGAAAACATCTGTCTCCCTCAGCTACTCCCTAGAAATGCAATTCTGCTGAGGCTCATGCTGTCCTGAAAAGTTGGTCTATAAATCAGTCACACCCAAAGTCTCTTAACAGCATTTCTGTGGCTTTCCAGGGACCAAGCTGAGGTTGCTCCACACCACCCACCTACCTCAGAGGAAAATCCACTCAGTGCAAGGGTCTGAGCCATAGCAATACTGTACTCCTCCATAGGAAAGACGAGGGAATAGGGATGCACCACACAGGTAATATTGGCCAGATTAACGGGATGATTGTATCAAAGTCCCTAATGACAGTGTATGAATGCTACAGCCCCACAGAAGCTCCCCCTCCTGCAGCTAATTGTTTCTGCTGTGGGTATCCTCTGTCTTACAGGGTGATTACAACACGTTCTCTCATTACTAGAGTTTACATCTCCCATGTCAGGTCATAGCCTATTTCTCCCATAGGTAAAACTTATTCAGAGCAAAATGAGGGATCCTGTGTCATCGCAATTATTGTCTCAATTAGTGACATTATTAACATGTTCTAGCAAAAGAACAACCACACTTCACTGCATTAATAGGTGGAAATGTTCAATTCTTAATTAACTTTATAGGACAGAAAATTATTAGACTGCATCTAGAAAGGTCAAATTAAAGGGTAAGAGAAGAGCAGAACTACTCTGTAATAAATCCTGTGGCCAGGGAGCCCATTGCAAGTTGTGAAACCCTTTGCAAGGGACAGAAAGCAAAAAACCAAAGATCTCTTCACACAGGGACAATTTCTGAAGGTATGTGTTATGTTCTTCTAAGAAATCAATACTACATTTGTAGAGCAAATTATGGCATAAATGCTAACATGCAGATGTACTGTTGACTGCCTCTGCATTTAGAAACTTCCAATCATAATTCAGAGTAACAGAAAAAGTCTCCACAAGCTGCTTTTTCATTGACTCCTTAGCCATGCAGCAGGACTTTTCCTACCTTTCATGCCTTATGTCCTTCTATTATTTCCCTGATTTCCATTCTCCTTTCTCAATGAAAGATGATCTGAGGATGGTTTACAATACAGTAGAGAAGAATGTATAAACAACAGTTTTTACACAGCACTTGCAAATGGTTGAATGTTCCTGAAGTTTCAAATACTAGGCAAATCTAGGCTCTCCTTCAAAACCCCCCTAGGCTTAGAATGAACCTTTTATTTATTTATTTATTTATTTTTAACCCAGTCACTCTGTTTTTTACAAACACTCTCTCTTCCTGTTAATTATTATTTTTTCTAAGGATTATCTCATACAGTGTTTACAGGATTTGTGATTGGGTTTTCAGAACGCCACTAAATAGTGTGTTTGTGTGGATAAATTAGTCTCAGTCTTTAAACACTGGAGCTATTTTCCCTTAATAAAGCCTGTTTTCACATTTTCAGTCCTCACAGCCTCATGGCAACAGAACTAAACAATATGGTATTTCACATGCAAACTTGGCCATGGAAATCCAGAACAAAGTCTTCAAGTTTCATGTTTGGGTATACAGCAGGTCAAATAGTCTGAGGGGATCTCAGGGCACTTTCCCAAATTATTTTGCATTGTTATATTTCATAATTGATTTAGATTAGAAACTCATCTTTGTCCAGAGTTTTTGGCACATGCCTTCAAATACTTAGACATAGAAGGCCAATTCAGTAAATATTTATTTATATTTAAGAGGATTTATATGTATTTCATAGAGTTTAAAATCCTTGCAATAGACATTGCCTGCTCTGCTGAAAAGCTTCTGTAATCAATACGGTGCCAAAGCTTGCTTTCAGACTTTGTGTGGCCTCAGTGAAGTTGGCCACGATAGGGAG
>NW_010326675.1:41373-45707 GCF_000700745.2 Antrostomus carolinensis | reverse complement strand
AAAGAGGGCACTTTGGGCACAGAATAAACTCTGTGAGATGGTAGAATTAGCTTGAAAGTTAGTAGAATACAGTATTCTGTAATGATTGCAATGCTCCCAGCAGCAGAGAGATGTACTGAGTGAAGAGGTTCTCTCCCTTTCATCATGATTATGGTTATTATTGCTGTTGAAAGGAAACGATACCTGAAAATTTATTGGAGACTGATGTACTGTTTCCTTTTCATTAGTTGCTATTATTACTTAATCTAAGCTACAGTTATCACTTAAACTCTTAGCATTTTTTATTTTTAAATGACATTGGAGAATGTATTTTGTATAGGTGGTAAAATCTGTACACAAAGGAAAAAAATTTTCCTTCTTATTTAAATCAGTGGGAGTTTTGTGATTCATTGCACCAGGGCCAGGATTTCATCCACTGTCCTAACTTCTCTCAGATTCCTGCTTCTCATTTTGATAACAGTGATGTCTAAAAATAATTTCTCATCTTAAGAACTAGCTATCTGCCCTTTCCTTGTTAACTGCTTCTGTATCTCTTATCTGACAAGGGAGCGAGTGAGGTGATTTTAAAACTTCGGCTGTTTACATTTATACTAAAATAAGCAAAACATTTCACTTTTAATCACCCAGCATCTTTGGAAATGGAGGCTGAAGTTATCCAGGCAGTTCCATCACCAGCGGGGTGGATTCCTTCCCCTTGAACCCACCTTAGCGTCTCCTGTTTGCCTGTGGCATGATCTGCTGCTCTCCTCTCAGCTGTGCTGCTGGCACTGGGCATGCATACAGGCTGTAAGGCTGAGGGTAGAAACATTCCAGCTTTTGAAAAAGGTGAGGAAAAGATGCTGTGTCAGAACATTGTCTTCCAAAATTGGCTTTCCCATTCTGAAAGCAGGTTGGTGTCATGGTGCGCAGAGGAAAGTCCTGCCTTGTGAAGGGTGAGACTCCCACTCTGCACAAGTGCAAGCAGTGATCAGTCATGCAGAGCCCTTGTCTTGAATTTTCTCTTCTTGTATGTTTTCATTATTCAGGGCCCTGCCACACCATTTCTGCAAGGGAAACTTTCACTGTATTGAAGTTTTTAATGGGTTTCAATTCTTGACATTTTTTTCTAATTTTTTGGTAAAATCCATAACATATTTACCAATGGAATAGAATAGAGAATTTTATCTCCCACTTCTTTTCATATTCATTATTACTTTATTGACAAGTTAACCTACGGGACAGAGAAACCTAAGTACCTTTACTTTGAATTGATAACTTGTAGAAGGGACACAGAACCTCTGAAAGTCCTTACGTAAAGGGTACATCATCTCTAACTCTCTTTAACTTAACAGAGCTTTACTTTCAAATAAATGGCCTACAATCTCAAATAGTCTTCAGCCTTCAAGTTTCATCCCCTCTCTCTTTTTATTTGTTAAAATATGGATCAAAATCACATTTTCCTCTGATGATCCTTCATCATGACTTTGAATGAGTGTAAAATTTTCCCTGGAAATAAATGACTGCATTCATTTTCCAACAGATATTCAGATAATGAAAATACCTTCATAAATCATGTCTTTATGACATGATCACTAGATTTGAGTGAGAGTCTATTTTCAAGTAGAAGGAAACAATCACGTTTATTTCAGAGTTTCACAGATCAGGCATTATTTGTCTTCCATCTTCTTCAGCTCTCTAATTATATGTTTTATAATGTACTTGCATTGTGATACCTATTGTGACTACTTTTAATCCAACAGATTTATGTTTAGATCTATACTTTAGTATCACAAGTGGTGTATGCTTAGAGTGGACATTGTACCTCTCTGTAAGGTAGCAGACTTTCCTTCTAGTTTTATCTACCAGATAAAAGCAGTTTGAGTATTTTTGTCAATAAAAAAAAAGCAGGACTCAGCTGTTTAGTTTTACTGCTTTTGCCTTTGCTAACATCCTCATTTGTTCTTATGAGATTAATATTTTCTTCCTTCCAGTCAGAATCAGTGATCAAATGGAAAATGTGAATGGCACATAACAAAGTAAATCAGGCACGATGTGAGGGGAAATTTGGTTGGTTAGAGCAGAGGTCTAGGATATAAGGACAATAACAGAGCTCTAAAACTGCCATATGGTGACTAAAAGGCTCAATTTGTTTCACAAGTGCTGCATTACACTGGATAAAAGACCTTTTTGTATCAGCTTCTTTATATCTCGTCTTTGCAAATCGACCCTACTTTATTCCTTCACTCATTTACATATTTTTCTGTTGTTAATAGCAAATGTAAGAAATCTCAAAATTGCCCAAGTGCCATAAAAATCAGATTTATTCTTCACAAGGTTGCACTGTATGGATGCAGATAGGAGTTATCTATCAGAGTTCACTAACGTATATCAGGTGATTGTGTTAATGAGCTAGTCTATGAAAGAAGTCATTTGCATCTTTCATTTTTTGATTGATAAAATATCAGTTTAATGTATACATACTATAATATATGTTATTTACATTCCAGTTTTAGAGAAAATAAAGCAAACATGGTTTTAGGAAAAGAAATTAATATCTGCTCTACAAAGAAAACAAATTACATTGGGGTGCTAATTATATACACCACTAATTTGGCCAAAACAAGAAGCTTTACATCTAAGCAATTAAATTGTATGGGTTTTCACTTCTGTACAAATAATAAAAAGATACATAAAGCCAAATTTGATATAGAGGACTTGGTTTTAATCTTGCTTAAACTAGCATAAATCAAAGCTGCTCAGCTAGCAGCAGCAGAAATACAGCAATGTAAAATAAGCGTGAAGTGAGAATTAAGCCCATACTCTCCTTTGGGAATATCTTTTTTGTTTTGTTTTGTTTTTTTTCTGAGATATAGTATTATATGCTGTTCTCTCAGCACTAAAGAGGACAGTATATATTATTGCCTGACACACAATAAAAGAACTCTTATTAATGCAGAATGACACTTTAGAGTAGGGATTGGTTTGCCACATACTCCTGAAAGACATAGTAAAGGATAATTGCTGTTTTCATTGACTATCTCATTTACAGTTACTTGCAGTAGTTTAGAAAGCCAGCAACCTGGACTGATCACAAAAAAAAAAAAAACAAACCCAGAGATAGCTGTCTCTCAGATACCCTGATAGCCAGAGGCAATATTCAGTCACTTCTGACAGACATGCAGTATCTTTTAACTGAATGCTAGCACTTCTTTATGCAGCCAAGCAAAAATCTTGGAAATATACAGAAGAGAAATGAAAACTGGCCAGGAAAATGTTTAGAGATTGAAATACTCCACTGCAGACAGTGGGACAAGATATTTGTGGTCGTGAATGAATCTGCACTTCTTGCTTCAAATTCTTTCTGTTAAAAAGAAAAAGAAAAACCATAACAGACTATTATAGTTCACATTCCACTAAGGCTTCATTCAGTTTTATTTTCCATAATCCATATAAGAAACACAGGTCAATGACCATCAGCAGCAATGTATCTTAAAAATATTTAGAAACATATGTCAGAAGCCTGAGTGCAATAAAAGACAGAGAAGAGCATAAGAGTATAGCACATTCTATTCTTGAGTATCAGGTGTTCTTGGAGAAAAGGTGAGGAGTCACTGGATAGATATTTAGCAGTGAAACCTCTCCAAAGAAAAATGGAAAGATGAAATGAAATAGAAGGCAAGCAGACTGTCTCTTTGCTTCCCTTTAACCTCTCTCCTTGAGGTTCATTGCTTTTAAAAAAAAACAAACCAAAACGAAACAACAACATCAGGAAAACCTAACTTGTGCTCCAGAAACATGCCCAGTGGAGAATCAAAGAGTGAGCTGTTGTGGCCTGGGGAGTACGAGCTTCCCTCCACCATAAATAAATGACTGCATAGAGAGTCATAGAGCTATGTATTTTTCATGAGAGAAAAGACAGACAATAGAATTTAATGAGATGTGGACATTTTATAACAAGGAGATCATACTCTTCTTACAGTTACCTAAAAAAGGAGATAGTGAGAGCAGTGTATGGGGAAAATATAACAAAGAACATATATAAGGATTTTGTTGTAAAAATGTCATTTTTCATACTGAAATATACATTGATTTGGACTGTTCTGTATCCTCACATGCATCTGCTTTCTGGAAAGATCAACATTTGGCCATTAGCCATTGTGCCTGAATATCATATAAAAAGATTCATTTCTGCCATATAATTAAAAAAAATGAAAACCTTGCACAATACCCATTCTTCTTTTGATAAATCCATTCCAGTATTTTTAATCATTGATTCACATGAAAAATGTTTGCCTAGGCTTTAGTTAAGTCTTGCTGCTCACATTCAAATATGGTTGTTGCCAATGCACACTCAG
>NW_010326675.1:26809-41346 GCF_000700745.2 Antrostomus carolinensis | reverse complement strand
TCCTGACTTTTAATTCTTATTAACAATTAAATTATAGGTTGCTTTGAAATGAAACAATTAACAGTGATGCAAGTAGGAACATACTGCACTTCATCCTTTTTGTTCTGGGGGACCTCCAGATAGCGACGACCTGATTGAGCATTAAAAGAGGTGTATTTTCAGAGTGCATTACTGAAGTGTTATGAGCCATCATCACCTTACCCTGTAATTTCCTGTGATTACTTTGCAGATGTCTAACACATATAACAGTGGGACTGTAGTACCCTCTTACACTGGAAATCTGATACAAAGTTTCCTGGAATCAATAAGAGGCATGGCATTTTACATCCATTATTATGGTAAGCAGAAAGTATGGGCTGCTAGAGAGCTCATTGAGTGTTTTCAAGTGTTCATTCAAACTCTGAACTTTAACCATTCTCTCGTTTTTTCTAATCAGACAACTCAGAGTGTAATTATCTTGATATATGAAAGGAGGAGGGCTGAACAGAAACCATTAATACTTGCAATGCTTGTTTCATCTGCTAGCAGTGGACTTCACCATCCTTCACTCCCTCATGGTGTCATTTAATTCTTGCTTAAACAGCTCCTGTCTTCTTATTCCTTCAGCTGTGAGTGTTGAACCATTACTCATAGTCATGGATCTCAATATGAAAATGGCTTTGCAATTTTC
Source organism: Antrostomus carolinensis (assembly GCF_000700745.2). Taxonomy (NCBI): domain Eukaryota; kingdom Metazoa; phylum Chordata; class Aves; order Caprimulgiformes; family Caprimulgidae; genus Antrostomus; species Antrostomus carolinensis. The sequence goes on along the minus strand of NW_010326675.1, from coordinate 40,676 downwards.
AGGCACCTGCTCCAGATTTGTTTTCCTTCAAATTTCCTTTATGAAAGTATTTCTTCTAGAGTTACTATCTATCATGAAGAGAGTAATTTACCTAGAGTGAACTAAATAACACTCATACACAACTAATTTTAGAGGATTTTTCTGTCAGTTCCTAACCCTCCTCATGTATGCATTTATGTGGTTTTCCATGTCTCTGCTTTTTGCTTTTGTTGTGCCGAAATATATTTATATTGATTGACCACATTTGAATTAAATAAACCCTGTGTTAAAAAGAAAATCAATCCTGTTTTAATTCTGAACATACCACTTTGTAGGAGAAAAATATATCCCCAGTTAAACATGTGCATGAAACCACACAGGCAGAAATACAGACTGATCTTTCAAGACCATGTCCTTTAAATATGTATGTAATAAAAATGGGCCAGATTTTTCACAGCCACTATCAAGTAATGAGAGAAAGGAAATAGATTCAAAAGGATCTATTGAAAAAGACAAAAATATTTCCATTTTTCTGCATCCTCATTCTATATGTATTATGTTTTAGCTCATTTTGCAGCTGTCCTATGCTTTCCTCTGGAATCTATATCTTATGCTTTTAGCAAGAGTCTAGCTTGTCAATTTTTCTCAGGGGCTTTTAGAAGATACTAATAATTTACATCAGTGGACATAGATAGCCATCACCATTGAGCCTGGTTAAACAAAGTATTCCTGAAGTCTAACTGACCATTTCTAATGAGAAGGTTATAACTCTATATTCAGTAGTTTTGCATTCAGTATGTCTTTTGATAGTCCTAAGGAACCCATTCATTGTGGGATTTCCATTTAAAAATCCACAAAAAAAAAATGAAAGCATGTTAAAAAGGATAAAAAATAACAGCACTCACCATGATTCAGTTTCAGGGCTGCAGGCTGGTCTAATCTCCCTATACATACTGGTAAATTTAGTTGCTTAGATACAATTTTAAGCTTTGTGTTTCTAACGCTCATTTTGGTTTTTCCTCCCATGAGCATTTTACTGGTAGCTAGAGCCATATAATTCAAGCTGACGAGTCTATGAACATATTTAAGGATTATTTACATGAGCCAAGATTTCTAGAACTGAGTTTCCAGCTCTTCAGTCCCATCTCATACTTTCCATTGTTTTCAGAGTCAGAGTCATCAGACATTTCAATAAAGCCTGAGTTTATGCATGCCTAATGTGTTCCCAGCAATGCCAAAAAAGCATCTCTTTCTTTGTTTCTTTCTCTGCAGTCCTGGATTACTTAACTCTTTCAGGAGCTCTGGAATACACTTTCTGTCTAAATGTCTGATAGGCAGTTGCCACAGTGCTGTATTGCTAAAGAGAGAAAACATTATTCTTCAAAGCCAAGAGACCTCCTTTCTTTGAAAATAGCCTTTAAACCCAAATGCATTTCTGAACCAAGATTTCTCAGGGCAAAAAAGTAGAAGATAAAAGCAGTGGTAACTCTTCCCACATACAATGTGGAGAACCAAAGACATCTAGCTTGATGCTCAGCTAAAATTCAAGACGAATAAAGAGAGGTTGTCAAGAGAAACAGCATAGACATTGCTGGCTACAATTAAATGAATACTGCATTTCACTTCCTTAATGGCAACTCTAAACATCATGGGCTATTGCTTTATGCCACATCTTAGCCCTATTCTTGTCAAACAGACCTTGCACTTCCAAAAGCAAAACTGCTCCACCTCTTCTGCAGAAGCTATTTTCATATTCCTTTTTTTCAACTGCCATATTATCTGAGTTTCTTTGATATAAAATATTAAAGTTGGTTTTGATTAGTTTCCCTTGCCTTCCTTCCTTTTATGTTCATATAAATATTCTTGCACACAAACTAATCTTCTTACTTCTCCCCTTTTAACTGTTCTAAATTCCTCTGTTCTCCTCCACTGTTATCTAAAACCATGATATGGATATGGTTTTATTTGTTCTTTGTGTTTTATCAGAGCAACAAATCATCCTCTTTTTTAGCCTTCTTGGACTTCTTTGGTTTCAAAAATGAACTTACAACTATTTATAGCAACAAAACTGGAGGGCAGTATCTGGAAGGGCACAGCATGCTCTGATAAGGCTGAAATGAGTAATCTGTCACAGGACGTATATGAGAATGAAGCAAGGCCATACTCATTAAAAATGCATGTTAATTCCCCAAGCAACATTCCTCATAGCCTTTCTAACACAGCCTAAGCCTTTTACTGTTAGTTGGGACTTCTCAGAAAATAGATATTAACGAAGTCTTGCAGCAATGATGAATAGAGACTAGTAGAGCCTTCAGCTCTCTGTGAAGAGAAAATGTCTTTTAGTGGCAGAAAATTAGACCTTTATTCTTTCCAGTCCAGAGGGAGCTTTCAGTTATGCAGTTAAACAAATGGCATGTGCTCCTCTTCATTTATTGTGTTGGCAGTATCCATGAAGGCTTCATTCTTGTGAGACTGTTAGCATTATGCCATTTCAGATTAATTGAGCAAGCTTTGCAATTAAATTAATATGATTTCATTAATATTTGAACAGTATGTTACAACTGCCTATAAGACTATTTATAGCTCTTTGTGTTTCACAATATCATTAATATATATTGTCTAAATGAAAAACTTCTATTAAAAATATGTTTGATATGGTAAATTAAAATACATACCACAGGGTGAATGCATGTAATAAGCACATTACTTATTAAAATAAATGCATATGTGCATTAGCTAATTATTTTGTTCATATTTCCTGGAGCAGAGGAATGAATCCATATGTGTGACACAATTCCATAAATTAGTCACACCATCAGTAAACTGACCTTACCTCACCTTTCCAGGCAGCCTTAGAAAGTTAAAATAAGAATCTTTTTGCATGCTCAGAAATTCAATTGCTCAAGCTCTAAACTCCAGACCTATTTATTGAAAAATGTGAAGTCATAATTTTAGTTTTACTCTGTTGATCCAAACACAGGCAGTTAATTAGAGTAAGGTTCAGAGACCTCCCCAGCACAGCAAACACCCAGTCCAGTCAGTTAACATTTTGTTCAGAGGAAAGATTAGATTAATTTGTTGTTGGTGTTGAAAAGCAGATATGTAGTTTCCTAAACACGCACATTATGCTAAGCTAGGAAAAGCTACGAACATGGAAAATAAAATAAAAAGGAACAAGGTGGTGATATGGGCAGGAACAAGAGCTCGAGATTCAGGTGGTGAAAAAAGTAAGTCAGCACATTCTGAAAATAATAATCTAAAAAATAACTTTTCTGATGGAAATACTTGGAAAGCAATAATGCTGGGAGAGACCAAGGGGAGTTACAGGGTAGTAAATTAGATATGAATCTCTGCTGGGAAACAAAGGAAATCAGCATGATTTTGAGCTGGATACATATAAACAGTGTGTGCTAGGACACTTGATAGCACCTTTCTACACAGCACCAATAAAGCCACATCTAGAATCTTCTACCTCAGTATGAGAAGATACCAACAAACAAAGAGAAATTTTGAGGAAAATAAATAAATATTTGCAAGTGAGAAATGCAGTTTTCATATGTGGAAAGATGAAAATAATGAAAAAAACACACCAAAACTCTAAAAACGTGAATTTTTAACACCAGACTCCTGAATTTACAGTTCTGTACCTTTATGTATGATTTACCTAAAATGCAGTTGTTTTCATAACAACAACAATTTCTGCTTGACATGTTTCAAGCAAAGCTACTTAAAAAAGAAAAATGAACATATTAACACAGATTTAAATTCAGCAGTTCAACCTACTTTATGTTTCTTTTCTGTTTTTTGGTGGTTTTTTTTTTCATTTTCAATTGCTGGACATTATGCATTGTTTAGGTGAAATGCTGAAATAAAAAAATATATATATTTCAGGACGTGCAAAACTGAAGAGAAAAAACTAAGATTTTGCTCAAAAATGTAACAATAGTGAGTAAAGAGTATTTCTTCAGACCTTCTGCACTTCCATGTTTTCTGAGCAAGTGGTCATGTTCTACTCTTCTTAAAGCTGTAGCAACATTTCCTATCAGAATCTTTTATATACATATACTATAAATGTAAGTAAATAAACTTTAAAGATTAAAAAGATGAAAGAATCAGAAAATAGTTTTGATGAGATAGAATAAAAAATAGATTTCTTCTTGTGTTAATAGGAATATTATAACTGTCATTTAGAACTGGATCGTATGCTTTAAAGCAGACTTCTTTGACCCTGTATGGATGTTGAATAGAACTATTATTTTGCATCTGTGATTTAAATGGATTGCTAATGTTTACCTTTCCTTGTAAGAAAACAAGAGCAATGACAGAAAGAGGACAAGAGGGCAGAGCCACCCCAGGCTCTATGTCACCACTTAGGACAAGACGCTGGGCAACAAATTGCTCAGATTCACCATTTTCCACCTGAAAATCAGTGAGGTTGCACTAAGAAATTAGGGTTGCCCAGTATTTCCTGATAGTTCAAATTTCCTCTGATCACTCATTCTCAAGGACAGAGAGCCAGTGAGTTCTCTGGTTTCCCCAAACATCTTCCTTTGCTACAGCTGAGAGATTTCCTGCAATTTATCACCGTGCCCAGAACAAAATGTCAGATGGTTTTAACCAGCTGTTTGACTGAAGAGCAATACCTTGGGTTCACTGAGGCAACACAGGAGGTATTTTCAGACAGAGCACTAGGTTTTTACTGTTGTTTCTTTTTCAAAGTGAAGAAAAGCATAACCAGGACTCACCTGCACACCCACTGAGTTGCTTTTTGAGATTTTTGTAATAAGAAACCTTTGGTGCTTGCCTGTTTTCTCCATTTACAACCTCATGCTTACAGTCCTTTAACTTCTGAAGGGAGCTGAATTGAGCAGGGAATGGCAGCTGCCCATTAGAAAGGAGAGCTAGAATGAAAAGTGAGCACAGAAACATTTGTGACCACAAGTCAAAGGATGGGAAAGCCTGATGGGAGGAGATGCCCAGCAGGCAGGTGAAGCGTTTTACAAGCAGTGGGATAACGGTGAGGGTGCACAGCTGAACCAGGATGCAGATCAAGCCAGTTTTGAATGCACTCTCAGACATCTCTTGAGATTTAAGTCAGAGTCTGGGGCTTTCTTTTCTGTTTTTTGGTGGTTTTTTTGCTTTTTTTTTTTGCTTTTTTTTTTCTTTTTTTTTTCTTTTCCCCGAGGTGAAATTAATGAGTCTTTTTATCAAACTGACCAAAACAAAGAATAATTTTACTTTTTAAACAAGTGTATCACAAGTTTCAGAGATCTGCAAATTTAGCAGCAGATGCTGCTCACTGCTGCTGCTATATGGTGTATCTTGATCTAATTTGAAGAAAACAAGTCTTTTCAAATACATCTGGTGATTATTCAAACTGAATTATGCACACTAAAAATTTCTGCTAATTTATTTTAAATAGGGAAATGCATTTTCAGCATAAATCTTTTTTCCCCTGAAAGCAATTTTCCAAACTGATCTTCAAAAAAGATGTCACCCAAAATTAAGCAAACAAAACCCCAATAACTTTAAACTATTCATCACTTTAAATAAAATATATTAAACAATTACAATAAGTAAAGACTTTTGAAAATAAGATAGCACCTTGTTATAAATTTAAGTTTTTTCTCCACTTGATAGTTTAGCCAAAAAAGCCAGATTATGCCCTCCAGCAAAACAAATAATTAAGCTGTGATTACATACTGTTGTAGAAAAGCATAGTGTGAACCGATTTTAGGAAAATGATCTTCCCATTTTTAAATATCTTTCCACAAGCTTAGAATTCCTACATCCATAAATGTACACATTTATGAATATATCTTTACTATATATAATATTTACGTATTTCTTATTTTATAATTATAATAATATGTTGTATGTATTGTTCTTCTAAGGGCTCATGTCTGTGTAATTCAACCATAAAAAAAAAAAAAAAAGAAGCACAGACAGAAGGAAGTACTAGAATTGTTGAGAACATATGTTCTCATGCATATTAACCATTCAGGTTAATATGAATTTTTTCTTTGAATATTTTGGGATCAGATCACAGTTGGTCCATGTAGCCAGCTGGATTAAGCAGTGAAACAAAGCCTGCAAAAGGGTGGCAGTTTATAATAGCTGCAAAAACATTCCTGCAAAATTATGCTTTTCCAAGAACAATGTTTATGAATGTGAAGATACAATGCAATCAGTATCTTCTGAAAAATCTTCATTTATTTACATTGCTTCTTTTTTCCTGAAGATATATGCCAACTTGCAATTCACATGCAGATTGTATAGTCCTATGAGTATTTTGAACACAACAAAGCTAAGATACAGGTCTGCAAGGTGTAATATCCCTCATTTTTTTTTCTGCTTGTGAAAGCATTTCACAATGAGGTAGGTAATAAGGCAGAAAAAAAACATAAATGTAAGAAAAATGCCTGCATGCATGTGAATCACTTTCAGAGAGCACCAATATAATGAGATTAGTTGAAACTGGGATCATTTCCCAGCCTCATTTCAACCTGCAGGTCTTCTTCAGCCACTGGTCCCACGGATTCATTTGAAGCATGTGTGTGCTCAATTAGACTTTTTTATGATGCTTATTAAATTATACAAGGTGGTCTATGCTCAAACCTATGAAGCACTCATTAGCATGGTGTTATAACGGTGAGCAAGCTTCATTGCAAAAGCAGAGGCTGAGTAGCACGCCTGTGTTTTCTGAATGAAACTGATTTTAATTGCCTGCCACCTCACACTCTGTGCTGTTGCAATTCCTCATCCTAACAAACAGTATCAAAGGCTGTACCAGCTGTGCCCACGCTTTCATCTTCTTTTCAGTAACAGCTTCATCAAGAGCACTTACGACTGTGGTTAACCAAAGAAAGGTGAGTGCTCCTTGGCTCCAAGAGACTCTGTCGAAGACAACCAGCAGCCCAGACAATAAGATCAGCACAGCTTTGTGCTGGACTGATCCATGGTGCTGCATCACAGATGGTATATTTGACTCTCATATCAGAAATAGCCAGCTTGATTTCCTTAACTAGCTCACAACTATGTTGTTGCTTTGCAAGTCTCCTGGAGCCTGCTGCAAGTTTCTAGGCAGCCTGGAAGCTGCTCTGAGTTTTTCATTGTACTCAGTGTTTCTCTGAAGCACCTGTGTTCAAAGGGAACATCAATTACTCCAAATCAGACACTGATAGCTTGTATGAAACAAACCTGTGAATCTGATGCCTCTGACTCACATCCCACTTTTGTTTGCTATTAACTGTACTCTTACTTGGCTTTTCTTTTAATTTCTATCTGTCTTGAAACTACCTGCAACTCAGCAGTGAGCCAGAGAAGAGACTGATCTGTGACTAACAGTGTGAGCACGGTGACACCCCGCGTGACAAGTGTATGTCAACACCAAATACAGAGAGGTGGTAGGACTGCGCCAGTTAATAACACGGTAATGGCTGCACAACCCCGCTCAGGGGAAGTGGTGACACCAGCAGTGCCTCGCCAGGGAAGAAAATCCCCCCAAGAGACGCCCACAGGTGAGGCCGTGTCACCTCTCCACACATTTGGTGATGTGCTTGTTGTAGAGTTACTTCACTGATTTTGATGAGCTCCCCACCACAGTCAGGTGCTGCTCAACCATCAAAACGTGGCCTCACAGAGCAATGGCGTGAAACAGCCGGCAAAACGTGGTCAGCATGCAGGAGGAACGTTCCTGCTCCTAGACCACAGTGTAATTTCAGGCTACATTAGACTGGTGCATAACTCATTTCACACAAATATTTACTAAGGGATAACTAAGGTAGTAGTACTGACGTATCTCTTACTGGCTCACAACTGTTTCTGTTCCCACACTGACATCCTTAAGAGAGAATCCATACCTTCTGCATATTTCCTTTACAGCAAAAGTAATTGAAAAATCTACATTTTACATTTTGCCTCTGGTTGCTATGAAAAATATGTGAAAATGGCATTTTCTCAGGTTGCTACACAAAGTTCCCTTCATATTAAGAAGTCTCTGAATAGAGAAAGTGACTTTTAGCAACTCCCTCTGTAGAAAAATAATATACATGAGGCAAGATGATATCTATTATCAGATCAGCTTTCAGACACGAAGAAGAAATCATGTACCTGGAACCTTGTTTGTTCTTACCAGCTTCAACCATTGGTCTGATTTCTGTTTCCCAGGTTTTGTGCAACCGTATAGGTGCCTGGGGAAGAGCCTCATGAATGCCAGCAGAGAGACGTAATCAAAGTTTAGATCGGCAAGACAGAAGAGGGCCAGGCTTAGGGAGGCTCTGCGGTCACACTGTGAGAGCAGAAGCTAACCGTGAAAAAAGAAGGTAATTTTATCTAAGATATAAATGAGGCTCACTGCTCAATTCTTTTATCATATAGTGTGTGAAATTTTTAAATTATGCATTTTGGGAATTTAGCGCAAGCATAAGGCAGGACAAAATCAGCAGTTAAAGCCTACCTTAGGTACCATGTTCTGAGCTGGGTACCACACTTCAGGAAATATCGGAGACAATCAAGAGCACAATGACAATGATCATGGGCTTAGGAAGAGTGACCTAAAGTCACAAGTTGAAGAATTAGTACAGCTAATCTGGAGAAGAGACTATGATAATCAGCAGGATGTACAATAATTTCAAATATGTGAAAAAAAAATTATAGAGAGAAATGTAATCAAATTTTTCCTTGTTTACTGAATGAAAAACATAGGGGAAAAAATAATCTTCATTTTTAGCAAAGAAAATTTGTAAAAAGTTCTAGTTATGATAATTGTTAATGAAGAAGACTGGAAAAGCCAGCATGGTCAGACTTTACAGAACAGATTGTACAAACATCTATAAGAGATGGTAAAGATTACTTGATCTTGCCTCAGTGCAGAATGCGAGAGTTGATGATCTCTTAAAATATCATGGAACTTTTTTCAGATATTCAGTGATGTCTTAATAAACAAATACTACATGCACTAAACTAAACGTTGCAAATGGTTGTTTTTTTTTTTTTCTAGCAAACATATGTAGTGCTGAGTCATATTAATAATCATTTCAGACTAGAAAAAAAGATAAACTGAGAGCAGGTTTTTGTTTCCATGGCCATATGTCCAGGTCAATTGTTTGCTTACCTGTTATCCCAAGCAGCTATGTCTGCAGTAAGTTAACCACATGGACTACCTTCTCATAGGAAAAAGACACAAAGAGGAAAATAAGTCAATGTCCAATCATTGCTTTTTCTTTGATATTGCATAAATACATATTCCAAAGGCCTTCCAGAGTCCTGGGAGCTTGAGCAATGGTTTCACACATATGCCTTTCTGTGAAATGCATGTTTTAGTGAGCTAAAGGAAAAGCATGTGTGTGTGCTATATGATAATGGGAGGAAAGAACTAAGGAATTCCTTATGGGCTGTAGGTTAGATAAGGCAGGTGCTAGTAATTGCCTCTATGTCTCCATTAACTACTCATGGATGGATTGATATCAGTTATGGAAAGGTTCAAGCAAAGCAAATAATTCCTTGTGCATGTCTCAAAGTTGTTATTTCTTTGAAGGTGTCTTTCAGAAAAGACACCAAAGCGCTCTTTGCAGAAAAGTCACAAGAATACCAGGCAATTGTGGTTACTGCTATTTTTGGCAGAGCTAGTACAGAAGAGGAAAGTACAAAGAAAGGTTGGTAGGAGGACAAGGCGAGCTGCATGGCAGTGCCTGGTAGTGTGGACTCTGTACTGAATGCAGAGACAATACAGGACACCAGCAGAGTTCATTTTCATACCTACAAACCAACACACAGTGTACTTTAGACTACATAAAAAATATCAAAAAACCCAGCCAACTAATCTTTTAATAATTCACATCAGCTCAAAGTAGAGTCCTTAAATGCAAACAGAAGACAACCTCTTCCTTTGGTACTTTTTCTTTTCTGTCTGTTGCCATAAATTCTCTTTTTTTCCTTGAATGTTATCCTTGTCAGCTCATGAAGCTCTCACACTGGGCATGGAGAAAAGCAAGGACCAAAACAATCCTATGCACGGGTTGAGAAGGCCAGTGCTAAGCAATGGCTGTGTTGCATGAATAGGGAGGAGGGAGATCTAGGTATTTGTATATTTTTTAATACCTGTCCCATTTTGAGCAGTAGGTGGTAGGAGGGTGAGAGAAAAAAGACTGAAAGCTCAGGAGGACAGAAAGATGATTAGAATGGTGGTAATGCCATCATGCTCACAAATCAACACTTTAAGCCTTTCTTACAATCATATTAATATCACACTATGCTGATTGAATATAGTCTCCTGTCATCTTTGGGCCTCCAACAGATGTGCGATAGCTCCTCACACCAGTTTTAGACAATATGGAGTCTCCCAGAGGCCCTATCATTTTGCTAGCACTCTTCCAACCTGCCACAAGCTCCTCTGCTTTACTGTGTTGCTTCTTTCAGTCACAGTTTTTTTATTCTGCTTGCAGACCTGCTAGCTGATCCTGCTAAGTGACTGTTAATCACTCAGAGGGACCTGTATTTACCATCTCTCCAGAGAGACCGGTACCAGCAATCGTAATGTGAGACTATCCAGAAATATCCCCACACCCAACAAGCCAGATCACGGAGGGGTGACATCCAGCTAACAGACAGGTTTCATGAGGGAGGTGACACTGAGCTGGGGGTGGTCTCAGAGCACTCATGGCACAGGTAGGCAGGCTGGCCAGCCAGGTACCGTGGGACACCCTGCCACTTTTGCTGGGGGAGGAAGCATCTAGGCTTGCTAACAAGAAGGGCAAAACAACAGTTACCAAAGGAAGTGTGATAATGCTCGTGAAGATGAGCTACTGTACCCAGGCACAGAAATGACATGAAAGAAAAAGATGTCAATGAAAATCAATCCTATTTCACCCACAATAAATCTGAACTTCAGACACATCCTCATCCCCACAAGAAATAATTCTTTTTATTCCCTGAGAGAATCAAGGGTTCCAGCACTTGATCTTAATAGTACTCTTCTCAATTAATCGTGTTCATTTACCTAGAAAACAGGGTTTAAAACACATGTCTGAATGACCCATTTCCAGCTGACAGTTATTTATAATTAGTACAATCAAAACATTTTGCAGGCAACTGGCTGCCTAAAATTTGTGTGGAAGATTTCCTGAATAACTTTATGTAAAAAAATCACAAAAATCTATTCAGATAACAGTCAGGAATGAACACTGGAAAAAATAAATTGTAACTATTTGCTGCTAGTAGTTCGCCCCTCTAAATATTATCTCTAATTTATCAGAGACAGGCTGTAATTGCACCATCGCAGATATTAATGGTGGGAAAGAACCAGAGTACCGGTATCTGAGTACCGTTGTCCTCTCTCTTAGTGGTATGCTTCCTAACAAAAAGCTGTGAGCAATTTCTACAGTGTCTATGCATTCCTTTGATGTTTTGTACTTGTCCAGTCTCAAAATCTTCAGCATTGCTTTGAGCTTGTCTGCCCAGTTGAAACTGTGTTAATGACAGTAGGTTTTTTTACTGCTTTCTGGGACTGATGCTTTCTTTGAAGGCTCCATGCTCATTTAAATCTTTGCCTGGTAGTTAAAAAGCAGTAGTACACACCTGTGTGACAGGCATCAGTGTTCTGTCTGCTTTGTACCACGTGCCTCACTTTGGCTCGTTGTAAATCATAATTTACAGACAAGACACGACTAAAACTTGAGTGAACAAATGTTCTGAGAAAGTCAAAATGCCAATTAGTAAACGACTGCCAGATGAAATGTGTTCCTGCTTATTCAGGATTGTAACTTCAAAAATAAATAGGTTTCAGTATCTAAACAAGGTTTTTTGCAACTAAATTATCCTGAAGAAGCTCTGGAAATCTCAAATTACCACTGACCATGTCTTGTGGCTCTCTGACAGTAGCCCAGCATCAGGCAAACAAACTGGTGAAAGCAGTGACCCACTCTCTCTTAAACAGACTACTTATTTTCCGATACACTGGCTAAAGCCTAAGCACAGCTTTCAAGCAATTGCTCACCACAGAAAAGGAGAGAGGAAAGAGTTGGAAAAACCACTGGTGTGGTGCATATAAGGAGTTTGACCACTGCTATTCGGAGCCCCCTTCTTTCAGGGCTACCTTATTTTAGTCATTGGTAGATGATGTTTCTGTTCACTAAGCACCAGCATTGTGCTTACCTGTGTGGGCAAGTACAAACAGAATCACTCAGCCAACACATTTACATCCAAGAGTTTGATCTGGGAGGTGCTTAGCACCGTCCAAAGATCTTCAGCATTTTTTTCAGCATCAGACAGATTAAAGTTACAAAAGACACTACAAGGGAAAAAAAAAGAAAGACAAATATAGTGTAATTTGCCCTAGATTTTACAGTACACATCACCTGAGCAGCACCTAGCAATTCTTCTGAGCCTTTGCATCCTTTTTTTTTCTTGAAAAAGAGTGAACAGCCATTAGTCCTAATATGAGTAGGTAGGAAATAGCCCAGTGTCAGTTACTGGCTACATAAATGCATAGAAGAATAAAGTTAAGAGAACTGAGGTATTTCAAAATTGGTACTTAATTAGTAACGCTCTTTCAGTTGAGTTCAGACACACCAACTGCAGCTAACACTTAACCCAGAAATGTCAAGCTAGATTAGGCACGCACAATAGTTCAGGTACTGATATGGAAAGGTGCTTAACACTAACTGTGAAGGATGGATCAAAATGCGTACAAGAAATAGAGCATCTGTGCTTTCATATAGTATGTGAATGTGCTGCTTAGAGTCAGATTATATGTCTTCTCTGAAGAGTACATCTAATATTAGAAGCGGAGGACTTCCCCTCTCCTTCTATCACTTAGCCTTTTCATACAAGTTTCACTTTTTTGCCTTTTCTATCAGTCCTTGCTTACCTTGCCTCCTCACATGTCATCAGCAAAAGCATGAGATCAAAAAGCAATACCTTTTGGTCACTCCTGGAGGAGCTGCTCTAAGTGAAAGGTCTGCTGGGCTTTTTCAGCTCATCTGTGGGACAGTGCAAGGCAGCTCTGAAGGCTGGAGCCTGTTCTGCATTAACAGAATCATCACAGAAGGAATATAACATATTTAAGATAAGTTACTGAAACAGAACTCCACCAGATTTCTGTGTAGTCAGAGAGCAAAAATATGGAACTTTAGAGGACTCTCCTCCATCTCTTCTTCCCTGCAGACTTCAAACTCCTGTTCTACAACAAGGATCTCCTTGTTTTTTCTAACTGGTAGTGTGGAGCGTCTTGGTCTCATTCTCCGAGGAGTTTTGATAGATGAGCTAAGTTAGCTTCAGGCATTAGCATACTAGGGAAAATTTTAGGCAGAATGTTTCAAATTTGGTAGAATTATATGCTAGTAAAAAATATTTTATGAAGCTAGGCAACCTTAATGACAATGATGACTAAAGCTGTGTTTACACTAGCAAGCAGCGCAGACCAACAGGGACAGAACTGTACAGTCGAACAGTTGGACTTGAGAACCCACACCACACACATATTAGGTTCTTCTGTTTTGGTTTGGCTTTAAATTTCGGACTGGCTCTAGCCTGATCCCATCAACTGAATGCCCATTTGGGGCTCTCATGTCTGATGTGTCCTCCAGGAGCTCATCTTCCAGTTTGATTTCATGCAGAAGGAACCCAGCTCATGTATGTGGAGATTGCTCCCTGATATGAACCTCAGCACAGTAAATTGGCATGGCTGAGAGATGCTGTAAAAGCCAACTCCCATTGGAAATGAAACACTAATAGAAATGCATGCTAATAGTACTAAAGAGCATATTGCAAGAACTGTAAAAAGGTTATATATCAAATGTTATCCTGTTCCCCTGGGTTCTGGACACCCTAATCTTCCATCTGCTTGCACAAGGGCTCACCTGGCATCTCTCATGCTCAGAATTAGAGG
>NW_010326675.1:19593-26780 GCF_000700745.2 Antrostomus carolinensis | reverse complement strand
GAAACTTGAGTTAATGACATTTGCCTATGTCCATTCTTCAGTGTGGAACATAAGTGACATGACTGATCAGCAACAAAGATAAATGTCAAAACAGGAACATAAATGAGTGGGCCCTCAGTTTAGCACAACTGACAAATGAAAAAAATAGTCCTGAAGTTGATAGGTAAGAGAAAAGTGGGAAGGATGCAAATTTATTGCTCTACAAAGAGAGTAGATTGCAGTTTATTTTATGACTAAAGGTGAATCACGGAAGACATAGATGAGGGAAGCATGGAAATTACTCTCATCTGAAAGCTATTAATATTAAATTTGAACTGAGTGTAGACTTCTTCAAGTGCAAGTATCAGAAACCAAATGAGTTACCCATTTCAGGAACAGGGCAGTTTTGTAGACCATAAGGCTCACTGAGTTGGCAGTTGGCATTCTTAAAGCCATTGTACCTGTAAAAATCCAACCAATAAAGTCTAATTTGATTCTCCTGGGTTTTTTTATTTGTCTCCATTCCTTTCCACTAGGATTATTGCTCAGCCTGAACTACTCATTTAAAAATGTGTCAACCACAGAGTCCAGCTGATGCTGCCTCAGGTCAAAGTGCAAAGCCGGTCCTACCTTACATGCTCTCTAACCCCAACATCTGCTGTGTGTATTGGCTTTGAGAATTAGGTGGTCATAGACTAGTTCCTTCTGACTTACGCCCCAAAATACTGTCTGTGAGGAACTGTCTATAGAGTACACATATATGATGCAGGGCCATGTTGTTAGATTTAGTAAGTAGTAACCAAAACACTCGGTTTTATTTTGAACTAACATGGTGCACCATCAAATCTCCACATACTGGAAGAAAGACTAAATCCTCTGTGGTTTACTCATAAATATTTATAGGATTATTCAGTCCATTGTGTAGTGAATAACCAAATGTATTCTGATGTAAACAAGCCCAGCTCCTGTGTTTATATAGTCTAGATGACAACACAATCACAAAACATGTTTTTCTTTTTAAATTTTCTACTTGAGCTCCTTGAAGCATCTAGAATTTGAGCTTGGCAATATAGAACTGTAATTGCCCAGGGACCTGGCAACTTACAGATTAGAAGTGCACATATTGTTCAAGGACAAAACTACATACTGTATAGTTTATATTCACATAAATGTATTCTGTAAGGACAAATCAATATATTATATACATACATCTTATAATTTTGCTCCTGGTAGGGAATTCTATCACTAAGTAGAGCAAACCGACAAAAACAACTTAACTCTACAGAAAGGAATACTGCATTTGCTTCTCATTACTCTATTTTATGTTAAAAATGAACATGGCTCAGGTGTAGGATGTGAATTTCAATTTAACATATTCATGACTGGGGCAATTGGCAAGGTCTGTTATTTCTGATAGTTGTAAACAGTCAGGCTCAGCCCTAAATGCATCTTGTCTTTTTATATTTATTCTGGTTGTTCACCACTCTTCAGTTTATTTGCTGTTGAAATTTCTCTTTTATCAGAAAATCAGAATCTGAGACACAGACTGAAATGCAGATTCCAGCAACAAATTAGAAACTGAAAAATAAGAGATGAAAGGAGTGGGAAAGTGAGTCTGTACTGTGCAGATGCACTTTCATTCTCAAGAGCCTCTGTTTCCTCAAATGAAAGGAATTCTGACAAAAAAAAAAAAAGGGTTTAATTCACCATGGAAATGTGCAAAACTTTTCAAGGCAAAGTCTTTGCATATGCTAAAGGCACAGATGATGTTCTATGTAAAAACATTACTTTTATCTTTATTGTTTTGAATATGTTGGATCATAAGGATGGATGCGTTCCAACTGCCACTTCAAAATTGTACAGATAATCCCACATCCCACTTGCTTTGTTTGCATTTTTAATTTTGCTTAAGTAAAAGCAGAATCAAAGCTCATACTTCATTCTCTGAAAAGCTCCTGTACAATCTTCCTCAAAAGTCCAGCTTGTTTGCACCAGGGTAAGTTATAAAGTTCCTGACTCATTTGAGGATATTTCTATTTACTGTGTGTGTTTGCCTTATTTTACATGATAAAGTGCTTCAATTTCTCACTGGATGGAAGTCATCAATCTCCATGCTCAAAAATTCTTCGTCTGTAGATCAGGGGGCCCCTAATCTGTGGAGCAGGTGTTGGTGTTGAAGCAGGGGCAGCAAGAGGAATGTAATTGTTTGAAATGCATGTGACAGTCATTGTCACTTAGGCTGCAATGAAGGTGTCGAAAAAAGCAAGGTCAGACTCTGAGTTGTAGGACATTTTTGCCTGTTCTAGAGCCTGAAACTGAAAAATGGGCCTGAAAGCAGGCATTCTGTCCCCAGTTTCCTTATCAGCCAGCTGCAGTCTCCGTGGGCCAGTGTGGTGCTTGGGGTGGCTTGCTCAAAGAAGGAGAGAAATGGCTGCAATTGTAAAATTCCTTCATTCACTGGTAAAACATTCCCAGATGACGCGGAGCATAGAAGTCTGGTGCCTCTTCATCAGTCAGATCTCTCCATTCCCTCTTTGAATTGATCTCTATTCAGGCTCTAAACGAGACCTCAAAAGTTATACTCACCATGTTTATACGTACCACTGAAAGACTTTCACCTTCAGAAAGAGGTCAAGAATATTAACATGAAAGTGAAACAGTTGGTTTGGAAGGGTTTATAGATCAAGTGCTTTTCAATGTCATTTCTGTTCAAAGCATTTCAAACACAAAAATAAATGCAAATTAGGAGAGCTTTGAGTGAGTAAAGTCATTGTGCATTGTACCTTTTCTAGATGACATTATTCTCTTAGATGGCTTGATATGCAGTGGCTGGCAGGTAGAAATAAGTATATCATGGTGATACTACTTTGGTCTTTCATGAAATCAGGCACCCTGTACAGCAAATGTGTGAATTCATTCCTTCTCACTAGAGAGACTACACCTTCCATCCCCTCTGTAAAACCCTACAAAGAAATGAATGTCTAGAAACACTCTATTTATTGTAATGAGTGCCCTAGGTTCAATAATGTTGCTAGGAAGTATGTGAAAGCCTGGAAACTGCAAGGACTAGGCAATCTTCTTCTTATTCATTTTTTCCTATATAAATTCTTTATCAATGAGCACCTAGGGGCTTATTTTTCACTTGCATCAGCTTTACAACTGTGTATTTCCACTAATTTCACCGGAATTATTTCTGGTGAAAATAGTGGTGTGTTTTAGTGGTGTTATTTTACAATATTTTAATAAAAATGAATGACTCCCCTACGAAAAAGAAAAATCCCTAATCAGCTATTTTCAAGCAGCACCTCTAGACTGAAACTAACAGACCAAAGGAGAACACATCAGTGGCTATAAAATATTTTTAGCCTGGAGGTATGAGAATCTGCCAATGTAACACAATGAAAAAACAAGTGCCTGGGAGATTCCAACATTATTTATGTTTTCTGTCTCCAGACCTCCCATGGAGCCCCATCTCCATTGTCTGGGGACAAAATCCACAAATCAGTAAAGTAAGGAGAATTTCTGAACAGCTTAAAACCAAAAGCAAACACCTGGCTCTTTCAGCCAGGAGTCAATTGGACACCCCCATGTTTGGTATGGGAGAGGAGCAGTGCATTTGTATGAACTAATAAACTGTCATGTTGCCAAGCAGTCACGTTCCCAAGAAATTGAGTATATTTCCTCAGGATTTCTTGGAGGTGAAGTATGAATTCATGTTAATGTGGGGCTGTGTGTGTCTGATAACTGGCCAATGTAGCCTCCCTGTACCAATGAAAACTGGACAGGTAGGTGCAGAAAACAAGGGAACAGGGGAAAAAAAAAGACCAAAATAGTCCAAAACCCAGAACTATTTTTGTAACTGTGACAGGCACAAACACTATGGAAATGTCTTGTTCTCAGTGGTGAGTCATGGAAGACCTGAGCAAAAAAACTCCATGGCACTCTTGCTTCCATGGGCTACATAGCAGGAGTACATAATGTGGGCCAAGGCACAATCCCAGCTGCCCCAGGGTAAGTGGTGTGGTTGGCATGGCTCACATCTCGGCACCTATGTCCTCCCCATCTCTCCTCCTGCACAGCTCAAACAGAGCGGGTATAGTCCCTGACCTGTGCTGTGCCCAGCACTGATTGGCAAAATGGCCAAAACTGTCATGCTAAGGTTCACACGCGATGGGTAATAGAAGATGATGCTCAAACTCATTTTCTGGCCCTGTTGGGTTCATTGGTCTAGACAGGGCTATTGAAATTCTTCAATGAACACCAAGTGTGTTGGAAACACAAGGACATCCTGCTTAATAAGCACAACTGATACAGAAAGCAGAGCATGGGAGGGGAATGGTGAACTGCTCTTTTCATGACTTTCATACCCCACTTTAGCTGACTGTGGCAAAATGTGCAGATTAAAAGAGCCTGAAGTCTTTTATGCTTTTTCCTTGGAGTCTAATTACTTGGATCATATTATAGTTAACTAAGATTGCTAGTGAGATTTATATTACTACTATTATTAATTATATACCATATTATAATATTAAAATAATTACACATTATACTGTATAAATATGATTTTATAAAAATATTCCAGTTTGCATTAGAAAAAAATCCACAGTTTAAAAAAGCAGACAAACTCTCTGATACAAGCCCTGGTTAAGGTCCTATCTTTACATAATTTATGCAGGATATGCACAAGTAAATAAAAATAAAAAGAATCTTGTAATAGAAAAATTTCTCAAGATACATAGTCAATAAATTTGATAATTATAATTGCACCTATTAAACTTCCAGTTGGTAGGGTCCATCCTAGGTTGTATATTGATAAATGATTGCATTGTATCACTTGTTAAAGCTTGGTAGCATGAGGCAGACACAGACCACCTTACTACTGAACAAGATGACACAGATAATGAGACTTTCATTACTGAAGACTGAAATGGGTTTTGTGGTTTGGCTCTGCAATGAACCAAACATGGCTTCCAGCACTCTAAAAATAACAAATGGAGCACAGATATTTTTCTTTTTCTTTTACAGTTTGTTTTTTGCTCATCTCCAGCTCATCTGCCAGCTCATCTCCAGTTTTTCATCCACTAGTATCCCCAAGTCCTTTTCCACAGGGCTGCTCTGAATGCCTTCACCTCCCAGCCTATATTGATACTGGGGATTGCCCTAACCCAGGTGCAGGATCTTGCATTTGGCCTTGCTGAACATCATGAAATTTAGGAGGAGTTGAAGTAAATTACTTTAGTAAACTTGTGTGTTTTCTTCTTCCTCTTAAAAAAAAAAAAAATAAAGATGTAATCTCCTTCTTCTTTACTCAAAAGTTCTAGGAATAGCATTAAAGTTGCTTACTAAACCAAGTTAGGTGAAGTGGTCTGGGGCAGCCATTATTGCTAATAAAGTCTAAGATAGACTCTTTTCAGACAAAGCAAGATAAACACAGTCAGAAAAAGGTAGATATGAACAGAAGAGCCACAAAATACAGCTTCTTTTTCTAGCATAGGCACTTACGTGTGAGTTCAGTGGTGGGAAACCCCAGTACAGGATGGCTTCCCACAACTCACTCCCACTTCTGGTCATCTGTAGCCATAACAAAATACTAAGTAAATTTATTTTAGCTGCCTAAAGCAATGACAGAGTCATGGCAGTGAGGTACCAGATGCCCTTGTATGTAGTTAAGCCAGATCTCACTGCACAGGTGGTTGAGAAAATAGGGAAATAAAGAGGAGAAGTAAAAGAAATGCACAGCTTGCAGTCCAGTTGTGTTCTAGACTCAGATAAAACTACCTGTCCTCTTGGGGCTGGTCCAGGGAGAGCACCTTAAGGTGGTATTACTGGTGAAAATGGTCCCAGGAAGAGGCAAGGGAGAAGAAGCAATAATGAAACACTTGAGTCTTTCCAGTTCACTCATGATTGCCTGACTGAAAAATTAGTATCCAGGGAGGGGAAACTTGTCAGTCCCTGGCTGTTACTGACGAGAGCTACCAAGAAGATAAAATTTGTAAGAAAAGCCTACAGATGATGGAGAAGGTATTTCAAATACCCACCATGCAGGATGTCACTGTTGAAAACTCTTTCTGGAAATCTGTCTATTACTTGAATAAACAACCACTCACATTACCTGGTATAAGTAACCAGAATGTAGCTTTAGTTTTCTGTGTTGATCTTTATATTTTAACTATTTATTTGAATTTGTTTACATGTACATGTGTGAATATCAGGTGCATTATAAATTAATACACAAGACAAAAATAAATTAAACTAATCACAAATAAAAATGGAAATTATCATATTCTTTTCAGAGGCTGTTTAATTATCTAACACCTTTTACTGTCATTCACAATGATTATCAATTAATCTACATAGCTGGAATTAACCTACGAGGTAATGGAAAGTTAAACTAGAAAAGTTCCACATCACTAGGAATGACTTCTTGAAAAATATTTACCTATATCATAGATTCAGAGAGAGATCTAGTAGATGTCTTTCACAACACCTGTCTTATTTTATTAACAATTTTATTCAGATGAATATCAGAATTACGGAGCAACACCATTATTAATCATTTTTGTCATTCCATTTGGGCAATTGTTTCAACTGAAGCTTTCTATATAATATACAAGGGTGAGAAGAAATTAAATTTGCTTTTCATTCTTCTACTTCAAAGTGATTTTGTTCTCTCAGAATAGTTACTGACACTAGACAAAAAATTACAAGCTGAAAGTAATTCACATTAGTCTCCATTTCAAGATCACTAGCAATCTTACCTGTTCAAATCATAATCAAACCACAGGAAAAAAATGCCTTGAGCACGTGTTTCACTGAATCTACCAATTCTGAACCTTCAGAGAAGGCAAAAAAACCTTATATATACTAATTCCTAGCCACAGCCTCAACCACCATCCCCAATTGTGTTTGTCGGTTTTCTTTCCATGACATGAGACTCATTTCTTTTGCTCTATAAAAGTGTACTAATAGTGCTTACTCCCTTAGGTAAGCCTGACAACCACTGAAAAACAAATCCAACCAAAAAAAAAAAAAAAAAAAAAAAAAGGCAAATTCTGCCTAAATTGCTACTGTAAGATTGTAAAGTATCACTTCTTAGGCACTTATTAACATGCATCTTGGCTGTACTCATGTACAAACTTTGTATTAGTCTGCCTGGTTATATTGCAGTGTCATCTAAACTCTGCTGTCTGCTACCTGTGTGAATGAGT
>NW_010326675.1:2257-19559 GCF_000700745.2 Antrostomus carolinensis | reverse complement strand
TACATGCTGTGTCAGAGGGTTTTGCAGGAACTGGCTTCTTTCCTTGCCCAGCATCTTTCACGGGAGAGCTGAGCTAAGCAGATGCTTGTAGCAGAGGATGGAATGCCCCGTAATGAGGCCATAGTGCCCTGTTTCCAAACCTGTCACCTACGTGGGTGCCAGGGAAACACACCCCGTGCTGGAGCTTGCACCTGCTGGTGGGAGTCCCTGCTCCGCTATCCCGCTTTGCAGAAGTATAAAGGAAACAGTTAAAAGAAGGTTTACAACAGTTTCTGCAATACTAGATGGTGAACTAAGAACAGTCAAAAGATATGCAAATATATTACAGCATTTGGACCAGAAACATTAACTATAAAAGTGTTTGAAGGCAGTATTTACAGAACACAGGCCTTTTAAAACTTACTCTGGACTGAAATCTTCTTAAATAAAAATACATTTTCCCAGAACACCTTGTCTGTCTTTGCATGAGCTGTTTTGAGAGGAGCACAGATGCACATTGACTTTCTTCCTTGGTGAAAATCAAATCATTACCTCAAAGCTCGAGGAATATGAGCTGTTTCACTGCTTGTTTAGTGAATCCCCTGCTCTGGCTTCTCCCGTTTCCCCAGGACAAAACAGAGAGTGTTTCAAATCATCTGGGACTGTAGTCAAGAGAAAAGAAGAATTTTTTCTGCAGTCTGGTCACATTCAGGAGACATATTTTAATGGAAAAGCTAGGCTGTGAATTCAGTACATGATTAAAAGAAAAATGCCCTGTCAGTGGAAGCTCACACAGGGATGGGTTTTAATCAGGGAATATTTTTCCCTCATATAAGAAAGTCTGGTCACATGGCTATCAACTATGATATGCAGAAGGAATCATTCTGATGGGTATGAGTGAGCACAGATCTGTTGCTATGAGGACCAGCAAGACTGTAATATGAGGCTTGACTCTGGTTTGTTGGTGTCCGTTACACTAAATATGCAGACACAGGCTGAGGAATCACTCTCTTAGTAAAATACCTTTTCAATATTTAAAAGCATGTCTGCATGTAAAAATAAATTACAAAGTGCATTTTCTGGAAATAAAAAAAAACCCCTAGCAAAGTCAAGCCTATTCAGCCAGGGCTGTCAATCACCATGCAAACACAACCTAGAGAAGGAGTTAATTTCCTTGGTTGGTTTATCAGCTTTGCAAGCAGAGCAGACCTGGTGCAGCACACTGCTGGAGACGGAGCAGAGCTGTTTGCCTTGAATTACAGCTTGGCAGAAAGGTATGAATTTGATTCCACCTTCTGAGGAAATTATCATGCAGATTGCCACAGAGGTTGCTGAAAGCTCAAGAGTATCCTGAGAGACATGAAGGCAAATGTACTTGGGACTACCATGCTCTGGCTTAAATAGGAACTTCCAGGATCTTTGGTGTCCCAGCAGCCCATCAGACAGTTCACAGTTTCAGACAATATAATCAATAAAATATCCCTCAATACAAAGGAAATACTGTTTCATTTTTTTCTAAATGAAAATTGTTGGATTTCCTCATTGTCTAAAAAAAAAATAAAATAAAATTAAATTGCTAATTTTTGTTCCAGTGCAGAATAGCGCTTTCTCTTACAATGTCCAAATTCCTAGCGTAACATAAATTGAGCAGTCTGCTCACCAATAAAGATAGCATGTAGGCACACATGTTTGCCAAGGCACTTTAACGTATCTTTAACTCTTCTACCACCTCTCCTGCTTATTTGCAGAGATGCTGCCTTGTATTTGAATCAGCAACCACCAAGTTTACTGGGCACTGGGCCACTGCAGTTCCCTGCTCAGTGTCATTCAGGTTAATGTGATGATACTGGAAATGGATCTGAATGAATGTATCTATCTGAGAATTACAGTAACTAAGTTGCAGAAATATAGTCTGTTACACTGCTTCTCCCACGGGGGAGGTAATTTTGGGCAAAAGTTGAAGGGGAAAAAAATGTTATATTTGCCAATTTTTCCATTTATCTCTAGTCTTTCTGTATAATTTTATTGAATTAATGCATAATTTTAATCAATTTAATGAATTAAAAAAATAAAATAACCAATCAACTTTTTACTCTAAATTTCATGAAAATAAAAATATTTCATAATATATGTACATAATTTCACTGAAATTTTGTACAATATTGAAAAAATACCATAGTAATTTTCATGTAAAATGGAAAACAAATCTATATCAAGTACTGCAAAATGTCCAGAACAATTGAGTTCTTGTATTGATTAGTTGACAAGATGAAGGCACTACTATATTGCTAGTGTTTAAATTGCTGTCCCCTATCCCCTCACGTTTAGCTAGCTCCACTACAGAAGTTGTCTAACTCTTTCAAAAATCCATATCATAACAGTTAAGGAATAAAGGAGCAAGCGAATAACTATAATATCAGTGATTTCCATTTCTTTTAAATGAGCTGCTCTAAAAGAAGATTTCCCTGGAAAGGACCACTGAGATGGAGAAACCACTGATTTTTCTTTATTCTGTCTCATGCAGTGGCTCTATTGACCCAGACTGGCAATTAGACAAATATACTTGTGTATTTTACTACCTACGCACTACCATGCATAATGGGGTCTAACAAAATCTGACAAGAAAGGACAAGGTCATTGCCTGAACACAGGTGCAGATGCAGTCTCTGACTAGTTTTGTTTCTCTTGGTTATATTTTTTTAACACTGAAGGCTTGATATTGGCCAGTCCTTAATCTAATACTATTGGAGGAACTGCACAAGGCATTGATTGCCATAAAAATACTATAAGGCAACTATTACAAAGAATGAAAACATTCTTCTGAGTTTCAATAATCTGGTGATCACTCTCAACTTACTAGTGAACCTTTGAGAAGCCAACAGCTCACCTCAACTCACTATTCACATGGGTAAGAGACAAGTGTTCTGGCTATCGATGATGATGATGATGATGGTGATGATGATGATGATGATGATGATGATGATGATGATGATGATGATGATGATGATGATGATGAAGAAGAAGAATAGGTATATCTTTCATACCCTCTTTGAAGTAATGTGGAACTTCAGCTCTGCAGACAACGCAAAGTTAATTTTCCATGCCACTTGTGCAATTGTTTATTATGGAAAAGAAGACATATCAACTGCTTCCTAAACAAGGTGAAAAAATTGCAGGCAAAAACTCAAGAAAAGATGTAGTACCTTCAGGGCAACTATATTTTACTCATGTACCATTCCTGTAGCCCTTAACATTAAATTACCTCATGTTTTTATATCACATGCTGATGTTGACTGGCTTTCTTAATCAATCACATGTCACTCAGGGAAATGGAAAGAGAGCAAGAAACCTAGCTGAGCACTGGTGTCAGCCCCTACAGGGATTTTCTTTGGAAAACAACATACATGATGTGCTTCCTAGCATCCTTATCTGTTCAGTTATAAAAATAACAAGTCCATAACTAATGGGAAAAAAGGGGCTGCTGCAGTGCCCTGGAGGAATCACATTATATATTGATACCATTAGCCATTTTGTTACATGTAAATGAAAACAAACCAAACTGCAGGTCTGGCTGCCTGAAGGGAAGGGCAAAAGCTGCTCTGCAACCTCTTTTGGAGCAACTCCCGGAGCTTTTCAAATGACATAGAGAAGGCAATCAGGGATAGAGGAAGAGTCATCCAAATTAACCCCCCAAAAGATTGAAACTTATGGATCAGTAGTAAAAGCTTGGTCAATGATCTGAACTACATTAAGTCACGCTGGTGCTGCTCCCAATCTTAGTCTCTCTATAGCTCAATAGTCACAATGTTTCCCTTGATTAATTATTAATACAAGACTCATAATCTTAATTCTAATGTCTGTTGTGCTAAATATGGTTATTAATTAAATTCTATTTTTCTCTGATGAAAAAAGCATTTAAATCTACCAAATGTCATAAATAAATAATAATGACATGAATATGTCATATTAAATAATCAACATTTGGCAGATTCTTTGAAGACAGCAGGGCAGAAATAATTCACAAAGTGATGCAATTGCATGAAGTCAGTATGAGGCACTGAATAGTGACAGATATCCAGAAATAATGAAATCAGATCACATTATTTTTCATTTCCTTATGGAAGTGATGCTGTATGTTGTAGGGGGAACCCATATATAAGTCATCAGAGGCCTGTGAGGAAAAAGTCAGAGGAATTAATTCCTCAAAAATAAGAAGAACTAATGATCTTTATGACAGGCATGATTGCATTATTATGAATTGTCAAAACAGCAACAAAAATTAAAAATATTTTTAAACATCCTACCTGGTTAATGAAAACAGGAGAACCTGCAAATCTAAGAATATTAATGATTATAGTTTTAAAGGTGTTCAGCATCAATTTACACCAATAATTATGAATCTTTTGGACAGGTAAGTACTATTTTTACAGAAAACTATGTAAGAGCTAGAAATTTTTTTTTATTTTATTTTTATTTTTTTTTTAGCATAATGGTCCTCATGAAGTTTAACAAGGGGAAGTGCAAAGTCCAGCACCTGGGGAAGAACAACCCCATGCACCAATAAATGCCGGGGCCACCCAGCTGGAAAGCAGCTTCACAGAGAAGTACCTGAGGGTCCTGGTGGACATCGGGTTGAACATGAGTCAGCAATGTGCCCTTGCCACAAAGAAGATGAATGGTATCCTGGGCTGCATTAGACAAAGTATTGCCAGCAGATCAAGGGAGGTGATCCTGCCCCTCTGCTCAGTGCTGGTGAGACCACGTCTGGAGTATTGTGTCCAGTTCTGGGCTCCCTAGTATAAGAGAGACATGGACATACTAGAGGAAGTCCAGAGAAAAGTCACAAGGATGACTAAGTGATTGGAGCATCTCTTACATGAGGAAAGGCTGAGAGAGCTGGGACTGTTCAGCCTGGAGAAGAGAAAGCTCAGGAGGGATCTTACCAACAGCTGAAGAAAGAGTGCAAAGATGACAGAGCCAGGTTCTTTTCACTGGCACCCAGTGACAGCACCAGAGGCAATGGGCACAAACTGAAACACAGGAGGTTCCCTCTGAATATCAGGAACCACTTTTCACTGTGAGGGTGACTGAGCGCTGGCACAAGTAGCCCAGAGAGGTTGTGGAATCTCCTTTGGAGATATTCAAAAGCTGCCTGGACATGCTGTACATGGAAAGCATACACTATTTATAGATTCAGGAACTGAAAGGTGCACTAAGCCCACTTCTCAGCACATGTATCTTAGTGGTTATGTTTTATACGCTTTTGTTATCTAACTCAAATCCTGTAAGAAAGTGGCCATTTATATGTGGTTTTCTAATCTCTTGCATGCAGATTCGTAGTTAGATTGATACAGATATGAAGTTGTCTACCTCTAACTGCCACACAGCAATATAATCTTCCTCCACACCGTCACACTCTGTAGCCATACCAGATGCATTCCTGTAGCAGAGTGAATGCATGCTCCAGACCAAGGCAATTGATACTGAAAGATCAACTTCTTTATCTTCAAATTCTTTTAATGGTTTTAGCCCCAATGGTCTCCAGAGCACCACAGAGTTTCAGACTTAAACAATGTGTTGTAGTTTAACTTGGATGGCAGCCAAACACCACACAGTCACTAGCTCACTCTCCCCCTGCTGCCCCCCCCATCCAGGGAACAGGGGAAGAGAATTTGAGGGGAAAAGGTAAGGAGACTCATAGGTTGATAAGAACAATTTAATAATTGAAAAAAACACCCAACCATAATAATGACAATAATAATGATAATGATAGAATAGAAAAAATGAGTGATGCACAGTGCAATTGCTCACAACCTGCTGACTGATGCCCAGCCTGTTCCCAGAGGAGCAAAAATCCTGAAATCAAAACCACAATCCCAGGAGAGAGAGGGAAAGCTTTTCCGTCAACTCTCATTTATATACTGAACATGACATTATATGATATGGAATATCCTACTGGCATATCCAAATGTCAATTTGAACCTCTCATTCTTCCTCCAAACCTCCTCCTGCACCTGCAGACTAGCAAAACATGGGAAGCTGGAAAGTCAATATTTTTCTCATACCAAATCCCACACTGAATCAAAAACATAGCACTATTCTAACTACTGCGAGAAGAAAATTAGCTCTGTCCCAGCCGAAACCAACACACTATAGTCAGCAGCCCCACTACTTCTGGTAGCATCTTCACTCCACCATTTACACAAAAGACAGACCTTTCTTGGGGCCTGAATGAGGCCAAATAGAAATTAAATGAACTGCCACAATGAAGAACATCTCAAGACTATACCCCAAGTTCAAGGTCTTTTCAGCTTTCTTATCTGTCTGCATATCAAGTGGACACATGTAGAGGATTGGGGCTGTTCAGAGAGTTGGGGCTGTTCAGCCTGGAGAAGAGAAGGCTTAGGGGAGACCTTTTAGAGGCCTTCCAGTACCTGAAGGTGGCCTACAAGAAAGCTGGGGAGGGACTTGTTACAAAGGGCAGGTAGTGATAGAACAAGGGGAAATGGTTTTAAGCTGAAAGAGGGTAGGTTTAGATTAGATATTAGGAAGAAATTCTTGACTGTGAGGGTGGTCAGACACTGGAACAGGTTGCCCAAGGAAGCTGTGGCTGGCCCCTCCCCGTAAGTGTTCAAGGCCAGGTTGGATGAGGTTTTGAGCAACCTGGTCTAGTGGAAGGTGTCCCTGCTGATGGCAGGGGGGGTGGAACTAGATGACCTTTAAGGTCCCTTCCAACCAAACCATTCTATGATTCTATGTTCAAAAGTGAAACAACATTCAGAAACACCACAGAAACTTAATCCTTATCCAGGCAAATTCTCAGTTCCATGCCCCATTCTCCATCTGGCAAGAAAGTGGCAGAAAAATGGTCGTGAGACAGATGTATGTTGCTTAATGCAGAGCTGAAGGTGCTGACACATTCCCACGAGGATGGTAGAAGAGTTTAAAAGGATAGAATGCCCCTGAATGGAAACCCACCACCATATCTAGTTTAATCACTGGTAGAATTTACTAACCTCAAAAGGGGATATTAGTTAGAATAACAATTCAAGAGATTAGTCCAATATTGCTTACCTGACATTGTGTACTGCCATAAATGTCACTGTAACAACTAGATATCATGTGAAAACATTATATTTCTTTACCATGTCAAAAAGGCAGGGGATAAGTTTCTCTGGTAAAGATTTTAAAAATAAATTGTTAGTATAAATCACTGACTTCTACAACCCTCTAGCTAAACAGGCCATTCCTGCCAGCTCCTGCCTCAGTCCACTCTGAAGAACAAATTACATCTGGATGTTTGCCCGCTGTGGCTGCATCAATAGGAGGGAAATCCTACATGTCTGGGAATGTTCCTGGTACCAGCATATTGTCACCTATGCCACTACATGGGCTTGAGCTTGGCCTGCTCCAGCCAGCACTCTCCCCAGACAGTTCCCAGGCACAGTTTTGGTCAGGAAAACAATCCCAGGGATTATTCCCAGTGAGACCATTAGTGGAGTCACGAGCTATTCTCAGCCAGGTGGTGTCAGTACCCAGTTCCCTCGGCACGCTTAATTTATGTGTAAAGATGTAGTCGGTCCATCTTGCATGAGAATCAGGCTCACAGTGACCAGAGTATCTAAATCCTAGTTTGACTGTCAGGACTTCTTTTTCTTATACTTGTGATATCACAACTTCGTTATATTCTGTAGAACGTAATACATTTTTCTGGCTACGTTTTGTGCTTGGTAGTGTTACTGATAACTCATTCCCCAATGATTAGTGCCTGAATTTACCTTGGGCAGGTATGTTCACTGCTTTTAAGTCCACTATGGAAAAGATTCGGTGCTCTTAATCTCTCTATACAACATCTTTGCCTGGTTTTACACTGTAGTCAGAACAAGGTGATTTTCCAGGCTTGTTTTTTCTGACTGTTCCTCATCTGTAGGTCCAGCAGTCACCCAGAGGTTATCCTAACTGATACTTATGAGAGGCAGTAGATTTAACTCTTCTGGGTAAACTAGTGCTTTTCTTCAAAATATCCTGCATTAGGTCAGCATCAACATGGCAAACAGCTCAAACGTTTTGCATGTTTTGCATGTTTTCAGGTTTAGGGTTTTTTCTTTCATTTTATTATTTTTTTTCCCCTTTCCTCCTTCAGAGTTCTAGATTGTAGGTATGGCTCCTCTATACAGTGAAGAGTAACGTGATGTGATTCAGATGGAAAGTTAACCGAACCTTGTGCAGCACAGTGTTGTGAGAAGATAGTAGTTCTCATCCTCAGAAGTAGTTGAGTTGTGTCAGCTTGTTGCTCTGCCAAAATTAATTCATTTTGCTTTTTCAGCACTGATGAAGTTATATGGCTGCTAATTCCAGAGCTAACTCAGTGAATCCTAGCTTGAGGGGTCTCTGCTTCATAGTGTAGCTGTAGACAAGCTTGCTATGATATTAGGCTCAGGGTCTAATACAAAACTCTCTGTACTTAGAGAATTTTTTAAATCTCAGGCTATTAAAATCAATTTCTACCTGTTGTTTAACATTCTCAGTGTGAATTATCTGTTTCCAGATAAGAAAAAAGACTGCTTGAAGGGCCTTTCTCAAAGTTGCTAAGCTGTCACCATTTTGACTGTAATATCCGTTTGTTGTCCAAAAATTCAGGTTTCAGTAAAGATGATCTGCCTTGCATTTTAAAATTAAAAGTGTTGTTCAGAAGAATTTATTAATCAAAATAATATGTGCCCTACACATCAAATAAATGTAGATTTTAAACACAGAATTTAAATATATTTCTTCTTTACTATTAATTGCAACCTACTCTCTCATATTTCTTTTGATTTTCTCCCAGACTCAAGAAATGCTTAACACCTTCAACTCCTCATCACTTCAACAGCCACCCAGAATCAGGATAAGATAAAAAGTTACTGTTTCACCAATAAAAGATACTTTTTTTTTAGAAGCTACTATAAAGCAAATACAAAAAGAGCCTTACTGTATTAGAATTAAATAAATGACTGTTAAGCCTATTCCCAGAAGCAGGGTCTAAGGTAGTCACAGCTGCTGCATTCTTTGCATATAAAAATTTTTATACCAGTTAAAAAAAAGATTTCAATAAAAAGTCACCTTTCAAAAATGGAGAACTGCTGCTAGTGAGTTATATATCTCAACAGATATCCAATATTTACCCCTGGAGGGATTTCTTCTTATAGAGGCTCTAACTCTCTATCAAATGGAAGTGCTCATCTTCCCAGTCATCTGGACAAGGGTTAGCATGATTTGTTATGCCAATAAAGTTTTTGTTACACTGTAAAATGGTTTGTTATGCTACTACTGCTACATAAAAATGTTATGAAAATTAAGTGGGTTGTAAGGTCCAAAAAGGATTAGGTTACTTTTAGCCCTAGCCAGTAGGAAAAGAAAAAAAAAAAAGGATCTTCTGATCTATGATTCTTCACTACTCTAAAAAGGTAACCAACCTAAACAAGCTTTTAACTAACAAGTGAAATTGTTATCCCAATTAGGAAAGCAGTTATGCATCTGAAATTAATGGGAACTTCCTCAGGTCAACAGTACTCAGAAAACGGGAGGAAACTGCAACAAGTCTGAAAATCAAGGTGGTGACTTCTGTCCTGTGTAACAGTAAATTAAACAAGTCTAAATTACAAGTTAGAATGAAAACTGAAGTATAGATTCATGGTATGCTAATCAGAATGTGTCACAGATGGGATAGCAAGATAAAAGACTGGAGGAAAACCTTACTTTGCGTACAAGATTTTAATTTTACCATTGTGTATATCAGTCAAAAGCAGCATCTGAAACCGGCAACTATTTAATTCACAGTCAAGCCTTTTAAGTTTCTGGCACATTTTAAACATGCAATGAATTGTATCCAGAATTTACTTATGATTGTTCCAGGCAATCAGTCACTCCACCAGAAAAGGAAGGTCTGTTACATCTTATGCTTTATAATTACTATATAATTTTTATATTTTCTCATTTCAATATTTTTTTAGTTTGCATATATTTAATGTTTTTATTCTATTATTCTAATGTTAATATTTGTGTTCTTGTCATTTGGTAAATTTTTACTAGAACTGTACTGCACTGATAAGTGCAGAAGAAAACCTTTCCCAATTTCAACAACCAGTTGTATTTCCACTGAACTCTAAATTGGTTTTTAATCACAAAAATTCTAGAAAAATTTCTAATATAATGCATTTTGTCTTATAGAAATGAGGAAGTACTGGAAATTTCTATGGCTTTCTCCTTTTAAGCCAACAGTACTTCAGTTTCCCTTTTACAGGCTCAGTTAAGCAGAGTGAACGACACTGCATTGTGCAGGGAATTTGCTGCAAATGAAGAGCTCATGGGAGAAGCAACCTGTTTTGAGTATCAGGCCCCCAGAAGAGTAAGGAAGATACATTCAGTTAAGCTTTGCAGATGTAGTGTGCAAAATTCTTCTCCAAGGCCTGCTTCACAGAAACGTTCCAAGGTACATTGACATACACAGGGCTGGGCTTCAAGAGAAGTAATTTTATCTTCACTGGAAAAGGTTCTGACTCAAAGTCTTTGCTGCCTGATTGAATGACAGTCAGGAGAAGGCTTGTATAGGTGCTTGTGATGTCACTGGTGCCTGAGAAGTTGATACGCCAGGAGCAGACACATGGCTTGTGTAGGTGCATACGATGTCACTGGTGCACTAACCAAGTGCACTAATTCAGACCTGGATTGTCAAGTGAAAGTTCATTAACCACTGCTGTAAGATACAAGTTTATTAAATTCGGTTTAAAAGCAGTGGCAAGGAAAAAACACAAAATACACTGATTTTTTTATTTCAAGAGATGTCCTTATCTTGAAAAAATGTAAAAATTAAAATTTGAAAATATTAAAATAATTAGTGAGATTTATCCTATAGATCTCTTTTACTTTGCTAGTGTCAGCACTTAGTGGTCAGTTGGTAAAACAGCTTGAAGTACTGAACAGACGAGGAATATCCAGTCTTTTTGGTTGTTCAGACCAAGCAGCTCACCTGACTAGTAGGTGTGGGCTCCAGACTACATCTCTTCTCCCACTGTCTGACAAGCGCTGGTGGTCAAGGTTAGGATCACTAGCCATGAACATTTATGTTCTCAGAATAGGTCTGGACATCTGCGGCATATCAGACCTCTGTGCACCCACTTGAGGTGGACTGGTTGCTGCTTGCTACACACAGCTATGTAGAGAAAGATTTACTACTTCTAGGTGATTGCACACAGCTCATGCCAAACAACCTTTTAATCACAAGCAGAAACAACCATCAGATTGAGGAAAGACTGTGTCCAAGACTGGGCTGTTGCTCCTAAAGCAACTCATCCAAGCCCAGCACTTCCCTGCACCGCAGACTTTTTTATAACACCTTATTGTACTTGCAGTTTTTGACTGGTGTTGAAACTACAAAATATGGATCATGAACGCAGAGTATTCAAGTAACACCAGGTCCCAGGAAAGGACAGATAACATGGTTAAATATATGAGTACTTTAGTTCCTAATACTTCCCTGATCTTCTTCAAGTGTTACATCCATACTTCACTTTGGGAAGAAACTTAGCCAAGTATCATGTAAAATGTATTTACATTCAGGGCTGAATAAATACCGTAATTGATTTTGATCTTTGGAAAGGTTTAGGCAAATTAATTTTGGACAAGACTGTTCTCCTTTGCTGTTCATGTCTCAATGAATGAAAGCCAAGAACCTGAGTTAATTTTCACCTATCCCAACAAAGGCCAGAGTGGGGACTATGCCTGCATAGAGCTTTCTGGGATATAAGCAAAGAGAAGAGCAATGCACCTTTTAATAACAGAAATATAATTCTCTAATTCAAAACACAATTAAAAATCTATGCTGCTATCTATCAACTACTACATCCCTCTTTCAGGACAGAGACACCCAGCAGCAGCAGGCTGCACACAAAAGGACTGATGGAATACAAATACAAAAAGAAACAGGAACTTACGGAGAGGAGTATTTGGATAGCGCTGTGAATGACCTCTAGGTATTGGAAATCAATTATGCAGCCTGTCACGGAGACGTAGGAGTAATCATCTAGGATGCCAGGGGCAGAAGGACGCACCACCCTTCGTATGCAGCCAGGCCCATGTTCCCGCCACCAAGAGCGGTGCATTGAGATGTTAAAGGTCATGAGATCAGTTTCCTAGGAGACAGGGAGGGAAAAAATATGAAAACCTCTAACTTTGTGTTATTTAAGGTAAAGCAAGTGAAATAAAAGACACTTTCAATTATTACAAGGAAAATGAGACAAATAAATTATCTTCCTGTTCCCCCAGTAATTTTAACATGAAAGCAGGCCATTAAAGGGAAAAGAGGAAATTGCAAACATTTATTGCTTATTTTCTAATTGTGCATTGGTGCTTCTGTCTGGCAGAAGAACCATCATACCAGGTACTGTACAAAACAACAGTGCATATCCTATGTCTCTATGGACTTACAGCCTGAAAAGCAATTTCATCGTTACTTGATTAGAATGTCAGTTAAGAATTAACTTTTTTAACAGGCAACAGAGATACTTTTACCCCACGGTACTGGAGATGATCTAAAACAAACTTCCACCATATTTGTTTAAAGTAACAGCAATAAATTATAACTATTATTTTAAGTAGGCCCACAGCCAGGCAGACTGTTTCAGCTGCCAAGGATTCATAGAATCATAGAATGGTTAGGGTTGGAAGGGACCCTAAAGATCATCAAGTTCCAATCCCCTTGCCATGAGCAGGGACACCTTCCACTAGACCAGGCTGCTCAAAGTCTCATCCAACCTGGCCTTAAACACTTCCAGGGATACAAATGAAAGTATGTCTCCAGCCAAGCATCCTGCTCTCTTTTCTCCCCTCTTTCCCCCTCCAGATTACCATTATCTCAATTAAGTTAAGAAACTGCTTCTGTGAACTGATCAGGGTTTAAAATAACTTCTCTTCACTCAAATGATCTTCAGCCTCAACCACAGCTTGTCTGATCAGGTCTTAAACCTACCATAACATGTACTGTCTGTGCTGTAGCCCACACCCTACATACGCCTTTGCATTTTAGTTAACATTATCCTACTTCTACTTGGAGCAGTGAAAGTGGTAAACATGCTAACACACTGAAGATTTTCTAAAAACTTATCTATGAAGTACAATTAAGAAACTTAATCTGAATCAACAACATATTTAGGTCTTTAGGTCATGTTCAAGTAAAATACATTGAAGTTGAATGGGCACCATTCAAATGCCAAAACCCAACCTCCTCACTGGAGATAAATATAAGATTAGTTATATTGATACTTTAAATATTTAATTCAGATGTAGATTTCCACATTTTCCCATCTTGACGCCAAGTCAGTTGTAAAAAATGTGCACAAAATTTGTATGTGCACAAAATTTGTATACCCACAAAATACCCGTTTCCATACATGCCAGTTTGTGAGCGCTGCTGTGACACTGAATCGCCTCTGCATCCCCCTCTGAAAATCTGTCCTGTCAATCTGTGGCCATTTACTTTCACCCTGACCAAAGGGACATTCGGTGCAGATTCCAGTTGCAGAAGGAATCCTCTTGTTTTCCTCTGTTAACTGCCTGTATTCCGGCAACACCTGAAAATTACCAGGCAAATTACTTCCTGCTAGTCCCTGTTACTGCTAGTTAGCAATAAGAAATCTGCCTTTGTGATGTGCTGCTTTGCTCTTTGTAACTTCTCTACCCTCAAAATGCAGACTTGGTGGAGCATTATTTATAGTTGATGAGGTATTTTTCTTTTGACTTTGCATTCCTCAATACTGCTTTAGAAAATTAGCAGCTGCAATATGAAAATGACTTGTGAAATCAGAATCTGACAGACAATTCAGTTTAATGAAAATATAATTATAAATATACAGTCACAGGAAACAGCCAAGGCCTTCTCTGTACCACAGTGCCGGAGATGGCACAGTGTTATCAAATGCTTTTAACAATTGTCAACTGTAGGAAGTGCCATTTATGAAGCAGCACACACGTATTCACTCTTTACTATTTCAGTAACACTTTGTTAAGTAAGAATATGGACTTGCCATGTGGGTTAGTGTGTATCAAATATTGCAAGGTAACACTTTGTTATCAAAACTGTGTGAATAAATTGGGATGTCCATGGCATTGATGACACAGCTTTCTTTGCTCTCAAGGTGTTTTTCTCTTTTATTTTGTTTTGTCTTTAAGTTTTGATTATTATGCTCTGTTTCAGTGTTTGTACTTTGCTAGTTCACAGCCAATGGCAAAGAAAAACAGTAAAGTTTGCATAAGGAAAGATTGTGATAGATGTCACAGACACATTTAAAATGTAAGAATTTGGCCTGTGGTCAATACCAACACCTCTTATAAATAAAATCTTACATTTCTGCAACACTGTTATGTTTGGTTTTTGGGGTAATTAAAAATAATGACTTGATGGTCATGTTTTGAGATGCTCAACTAGAGGGTCACATTAATATTTCAAGGCTACTGGTGATGGAGTGGGAGAAGGAAATGGCCACCAGATGTCATCACAGCACTTGCTGGTTTTGTTTTTTTTAATTATTATTCAGAAATTATGGATAAAGGCTAGGAGAAGAGCTTTTCATAATTACTTTTCACTATGTGCATTACGTCCTGAGTCCTCAAAGCAGGTAAAAGCAGGTAAAGATGGCCCAGCAAAGATCAGTTTTAGAAATGCAAACAAAACCACCTGGTGCATTAGCTTGACCTCTAAAATATCACTTCACAAAATGGCAGCCGTAAGCTGTTTGAGCTGATAAATGTTAAGCTGCCAGTCAATACAAGAATGCCTGACAAAAATCAATTCTTTTTTTTCATGGATGGAACATACTCCTCTCTAACTTCTTGGAGATTCTTAATCCATAAAGCAAGTCTAACGTGCCAGGTGGTAAAAAATTAACCTGTATCTTTATCATCATTTACAGAAGTTTAGAAAATTCAAAAACTATTTGCCTGGGTGTACGGGTTTTAAATATCAGTGAATTTCTGAGTGTTTCAGTATTTGTGAACTGAGTGCTTGGAAACAGTGGAAAAGCTGCTGCCCAAGTAGCTTATTCTCAGTTGTACATTTAACACAAGTTAAGAATGTTTTCAGAAGTACAAGCAGATGCTTGGAGTTTTTCAACAGATCATGTACTGTTTTCCAATGTCAGAAGCAATCATTAAGCAAATGCGTACAAAATGCTTAATCTTCAGCAGGTGACGTAATGTAAACTGAGTATTTTTTATAGAAGAATGCTGCTGCTTCATAGCAAGAGACTCCGTTTCAGGCTCTGCACAAAAAACATCAAGTAGTCTCTTTGGAATTAATTTAACAATTCAAATTACAAACATGGATGGAAAATTGCTGTCTTCTGAGCTTCAAACTCATAACATATATCTCCACACAGCAGCAGATAAACTATACTTCCTCAGTTGGTAACCTCTCAGATAGATGCCAAAGATGAAGAGTGGGCAGAACGCAGATGATAGGACTTCCAGGAAAATCATATGGGACTTATGGAAGTGACACAGGGAAGGGTAATCCTATGTCCTACTCCTCCCTTTTTCAGTCAGTACTGAAACAATATTCCAGTATGTGGTAAGAAGTTTGCTCCTGAGCATAGGATCAGCCCAATAATCACACTTTTATGGATACAGAGTCCCACTTAACTGTCTAAGTCTTTTTAAGCTTTTAAACTATGTACAGCATTTGTGTTGGCTGTCAGTCCAAGGATTAATTTTGATCATTATTGGAAATCATTGCTATGGCAGGTACTTTCTTTAGGTAAGATGTAATCCCTTTAAGTCCCACTAATAGTATTTTCTAAGTGCTTGGAGATAATGTTTAATTTCATTACATCCGCTTAAAATCTACATTTGGTTTCAAGTGGACATTTTCTATTGGACAGGGCTTTGACCTAGTGAAAGAGGTCCCCTCCCATGGCAGGGAGGTTGTTCTAGATGATCTCTGAAGGGCAGTTATGATCCAAAACTTTCTGTGATTTTATGATTTTATTCTTAGGTGGTGAATCTAGATGAATTTTAGCAGACAATAGCATAACATAGTTTATTTTAAATTAAAGAGCAATAATAAGGATGATATTCCTTTCATTTATTTGTGTATGTTTTATGTACAGTGCCTATAGCAACAACACAAAAACTTAATGAGAAATTGAGACTAACTAAAATCACAAGATGTAAAGAAAAAAAGACACTAAAACTCCAGGAAAAAACCCAACACACCATGATTGCCCTGTATAACAAACAAATACAGTGCTGTGGCATGATGATTACACATTGCAGAAATTTTTTTTTGCACTGTATGTTTCTGCTTTACGTCATTGCTGTTTTACATTTCTTCCATTCCTTGTTAGTATCTGAAAAATACACTCTTAGGAAAACTGTAAGAAAGACAGTGTGTTGAGTGGGATAGAGGAAAGGTACTTTTTCCTCCATGAGACAGCAGTCAACAACTGAAATTTCACAGAAAGGTGCAAGAGCACAAAGGTCTGGCAAAGCATAACATTAGACATCTTGACTTTATTGTTGCTTGTGTGGTGCCCAGCCCTTCCTAACACTTTTTATGATATTGATACATACTATAATGCTTATTATAAATGAACATTAATTAGACTGAAGCAATAAGCATTCACAAACCATTTCCTAAGAGTAACAAGGGTGCTACTCAGTTTCTGTTTTTAACAGTGAGGAGAAAAGATTTTCAAATAAACATCTGATCAATAGAGAATAAAAGATAACATCTATAATGCTAGGAAAAACCCAGTACAATTCCTTGTAACTCCCTATGCCCAGTTAAGCTTGTAGTTAAGATTCAGTGGTGTTGGCATGGACAAAAGACACACATTCTTTAGTATCTCATTTTAAGGAGACATTAATCCTCATTTGAGGTAAATTATGTGTTCCAGTGTTAATGAAACATGCTCTAATTGTAGTTGTACTTTGAAGCATGAGCATCAGCTATTCGCCAAAGACCTCCATTTGCAATATAACCTTAGTTTTCCAACCTGTTATTTCCTGAAACCACAGGTTCTGATCCTGGTTTGCTCTGTGTGTGACCAGTTATGCTCCATCTCCTCTCACTGCTGCTGAACAAATTGGTTTTGAAGGCCTGGGCAGATAATAGTGAAGAATTCCATTGGCAAACAGGGAAACTTGTGTTACCAGGTCCCATGCTGTCTTGACTAGGATAATAATTTTTTAATATTATTGACTCAATTTTTTTTTCTGTTTGTTTTTAATTTGAACTCTTGTCTCAGTATTACACAGATGGATTTTACCTGCCCTATGAGCTAGAGATCAA
>NW_010326675.1:0-2229 GCF_000700745.2 Antrostomus carolinensis | reverse complement strand
GCAATGGAACAATGAACCATGCTGCTCTCAGGCAAGCTCTATAGGTTGAGGTGGCTGCTGAAAATATAATAGTCAGTATCTTGTCCTCATCCTGAGCACTTGAGTGAAGAGATCACATGAAAACCATTCCGAAATTGAAGCTTATGGGTTGACTCTCTTGGGACTATTGAGGTGTCTGAACTGGCTGATAGACTGGACCTAGAAAATTCATCTCTCATGACAGCAAACCCAATGCACATTTGACCAGAGGGACCACATGATATACACAAATTAATTATTACTAAAAGATAAAATTCACAATATCAAGATTTTCAGACATAGACCATGAAGTAACCCCAGCATCATGGGCAGACAGTGGTTAAGAGAGGTAAAAAGGTAAAGGCATTTTGGTGGGTACAGTTAGAGGTTCATGGTTCTCATTCACTGAGATCAGAAGTTCACCACTTGAGCAAGTTCTGTAACCATGACATTGGACCATGCCTCCTACAGAAAAGAATTCCTGTATCAAGCACAACTACTGTTAGAAAGTTACACAGATTTAATCTTTTATTTTTTCCAATCAATCCACATTACAACACTTGTTAACTATTTGACTACATGCCACCCCTTACCCCCACCCACCTCCCAAAAACAGATGTATGAGTTAGACTATCTTCTCCTTATTTTACTCCTTGGACTAAAGAGACTGTTGTCAGTTTTATTTTATTTTTTAAAAGTAATCAAAAGAACTTTTGGAAGTTTATTTGAAAAGCAGGCAAACGATCTACCTAAATGATAAAAATAGTTCCTCTGCATTGTTTAAATTGACACAGGCTCAGGGATCTGTTTCCTGTCTTGCCAGAGATGCAATTTTAAAATTAGATTTACTGAACTTAGTAGCAAAATGGAAAGTCTTTAGAAAGCCAGAAGGCAAGAAGTCAACAAGAGAAGCATACTGCTGTCTTCTTCATGCAGTGTTAGTATTAGTCAAAAGAACAAGTCATAAGAACCAGCAAGGGGCTTTTTTCTGAAACTTGTTGCTCCTAAAGATGGACTTTGATCTCTGGCAGTATTCAGATCCATGCTCAAATCCCAGCTTCCTGGCTTATGCTTTTTCCTTGGTCTACTCCCATTTTGTGGCAATCTCTCTGCCTGACAGGTAACACAGTATGTCAGAAATAAGCTCCAAGCTCAAAGGAAAAAAAAAAGCAGCATGAGACAGGTGATTGGATCAATATGAGCCTTACCCACCACTTGTCACAGGAAGTTCTACGTGAGCACAGAAGTTCAACATGAGCACAAAGAAGTCATGACTACCCAGAAATGGCTGTCACCTGTTCCTTCTGATGACCCTCCAGAGGTATGAGACAATACAGGTTTGGAGTGATGGCAAACTGTGAGCAGCATCTTCAGTTTTGAAGATTGAGAATAGGATAAGGGTTTGTGTGAAGTCAAGTGTTTGTGCAGGTTGGTGTGTTCCTCACTCAAGCCATATCTGATTCTGACTGAAATGAAGAATCAAGACAAGTAAAACATAACAGTAATAGTGAAGAAATGGAAACATAATTGTCAGGTCATATACAGCCACTGGCATAAGTGCTGTAGGAAAGCTTCTCACAACAGAGAGCCAAGAGAGGTAAAGGAAGGCTTGAAAAAATCTTGGTATTAAAAAAAAAAAGTGAAAAAGTTCAAATTATGGGCCATAAAAAAAATTCTGTCCAAAAGGTTAATAAAATTACAAACATTTGAAAAAGGAGCATACAATGTAAAGTAATTTTGAGTTTGAGCAAGAACAGTTCAACCTATTTTTTTTTTTTTTTGCTGTTGTTTTTAAACAAAATTGCTGCGATCCCTACGGAGTTATGCATGCATACATTTGAAATATCACAAAATTAAAATTTATCACCAACATACCTTCCCTTGAAGATAAACTGCCTCAAATGGCTATAGAAATCTCTTCTCACACTATTTTGTAATATTTTATCTATTGACAATCAAACCAGAAAGGATCAGACTCAAGTGCTTGAGTACCTCATCATGCCTCCAAGTGTTCAACAAATACACTGGTTAAGGAAGTACACACCTATTGAGAAGGCCCTTGCAATGTCAATGGGGACTGGATTTCTGCACATAAAATGGACAGGTTTGGCCTGACTTGATCATGTTAAAACTGTTTGTTATTCTGTGGTTCTCTGTCTTTTATACCATGCACATCCTAATATGACAAACAGACCGGTCAGCCTCACCTCC
>NW_010326674.1:0-33978 GCF_000700745.2 Antrostomus carolinensis | reverse complement strand
CCCCCCCAAAAAAAACCCCAGCAAACAAACAAACAGAAAAGCAGATTGAAGACATAAGTAATAGATTCAGTCCTGCCTTGAGAAAGCACCCGTTGGCCATGTCAGGTAGGGCAAGTAGCCCTCTGGAGGTATATAGGTCTAGCAGCACGTCTGCTGTTGGATTCATACCTCCATGTTAATCACAATTATGTCCTCCTCCCAGTCACCCGAGCTGTCCCAGCTCTCTCAACATGCTCCTCAACCCTCCCAAGAACTTTTTGCAGTAATGTTCTCGACCCTGCCTGCAGTTGAAGCATGACCTACTTATACTTGATTTTGAAAGATAGTGTGACCCTGACATTGTTGGAGATTTTTTTTTTTCTCAGTAGTGCAATTCCTTGTATTCTCCTACAAGATCAGACTCTGCCATTAATACTTTAAATGTGGATAATACCGGCCCTGTTACGTCAGGTACACTATTATGCACAAAGGAAACAAGACTGAAGTAAACAAGATTTCCAGGCATTAAATAATAATAAAAGAACCCAGAGACTTTAACTAGCCTTTTTATAGAGCTTCAATGACTCTTGAAATAAAGAGGTCAGTGTTGACAGAAAGACTGGGCTCTGATTTTGTTCTATATTTTCAGAATGCTTTCCAGCATCCAAGCACAATGTAAAGAAAAACCACAGGCCTATCTGTTCATGCTTCTCTAACTTT
This sequence comes from Antrostomus carolinensis, assembly GCF_000700745.2. Lineage (NCBI taxonomy): Eukaryota > Metazoa > Chordata > Aves > Caprimulgiformes > Caprimulgidae > Antrostomus > Antrostomus carolinensis. Next base: position 33,279 of record NW_010326674.1, on the reverse strand, counting down.
AGTATTGATATTAATGCCAACAAAATTAGTAATTTGACAATTAGTTTTCCACTTACCTGAAAAGACATGAAAGGCAGAAAGAAAGTAGTTTAACTAGATTATAATGTGGCTGTGACAAGTCTGGTTCCTGTCATGTTATAGCCTTCCAACTTTAACATTTTCATGTCTGCTTGGCAGGTTATTAAAATAAATGAGGGTGTGTTGGGCTGCTGTTGCACTTTTCTCTAATGGGAGTTCAGGAATTTGCAAGCCGCTACCATAAATTGACCGATCGTGAAGTCTGAAAGAAGTTGGTTAAAGTGGACAATTAGGAGCATTTCTCCACAGCTGAGTGAAATATTCCTTGTTATTTTAATAATTCAGGCACAGGCTAATTTTCGGAGGCTGAGTTTGTCAAGATAATGTGCCTTGTGCTTGTCTGCTTGTCATTTTTAACTCAATCCCACACGTTACAGGTGCAGTCTAGCTTACAAAACAGGCAAATCACTCACAGTGGAATTTGCATGTGGAATATAGATATATTGTACTAAGGAAAAACAGTCCAAGAAGTCAACAGATAGCTGTGATAGGAATGCACATGATGGTAAAAACTTTTGATGTTTGATAGCTGTTGTATCCCTCTTTATGCTGATATAATTAAAGGTCTTATTTGGAAGTATGCATACACAAATATGTATAATGTAAAGCATCATGTAGATTTCTTCGTAAAGAGAGATGGTAAGGCCACAGGAATCCCATGTGGCATGCAGATGTTCTGGGTAGACTCAGTTACTTTTTTCAACTAAAAACATCTCAATGTCAAAAAATGTGAAACATGCAGGGAATAGTTACATCCTTCAACTGAGAGGGTGAAGTCTCTTTTTGTAAAAGATGAAGCAGCTTCTATAGACATTATTATACTCAGCTTTGGAAGGCAAAGGCTACACTACTGAGCCAGAATTTTGAAACCCCCTATTCTCTTTCCTCCTCTATGCCACTTACCAGCATAAGTGGCTGCTTCTTCTCTAAGAGGCAATGAGAATGGCATTCTCACCATGAATTTTTCTCTCATTTCTTCAAGTCAGATTTCTGGCCTAACCTGAACACATACAGAAATGTGTTAGGTCCAGGCTGGTTGAGAAATTCTTTAACTTGCTACAGCTTCCCCGCAGATTTAAGACTTCACAATGAACCAGGGCAATTCATTTCAAACAATTGCAAACGTGCAGTGGAATAAGCATTTCTAGGACAGCTTCTTGAAGGTCAGCTCAGACCTCTAAAATACTAGCCTATAATGAAGACACCGGGAACTATATAATCCTAAAGAACATCTTCTGGAGCCCCCAACACAAAAGAGACATGGACCTGTTAGAACGAGTCCAGAAAAGGCCACGAGGATGATCCGAGGGCTGGAGCACCTCTCCTATGAGAACAGGCTGAAAGAGCTGGAGCTGTTCAGCCTGGAAAAGAGAAGGCTACAGGGAGATCTTATAGTGGCCTTCCAATACCTGAAGAGGCCTACAAGAAAGCTGGGGAAGGACTTTTCATAAGGGTAGTTAATGACAGAACAAGGGGAAATGGCTTTAAGCTGAAAGAGGGTAGGTTTAGATTAGATATTAGGAAGAAATTCTTCACTGTGAGGGCAGTGAAACACTGGAACAGGTTGCCCAGGGAAGTTGTGGATGCCCCCTCCCTGGAAGTGTTTAAGGCCAGGTTGGATGAGGCTTTGAGCAACCTGGTCTAGTGGAAGGTGTCCCTGCTGATGGCAGGGGGGTTGGACTAGATGATCTTTAAGGTCCCTTCCAACCCAAACCATTCTATGATTCTATGATCTTCACACTGCAGAAACCTTTGGGAAGGTACTACTTACCTTCCCTGACATGCCTTGCTAGCTTCATAACCCCAGAAGCCTGTTATGATGACCATCAGGGATGGACGCCCAGGGAAGAAACACTATATACTCATGAGAGTGCAGTTACATGTTTACCCAGAGGGTAAGAATTTCAAAGTACTTGTGAAGGCTGAGTAATAATTGCCTCTTAGTCTTCACCACCATGAATTATATATATATACACATACACTCACATAAATACACTCACACACACATACACAAATGTATGTATGTGTGTATGTATCTGTTCACATGTATGTATATATATGAATATATATTTGTATATATAATTTATCTCTTTTAAGATGTAGGAAAATTCAGTTCATTACTGCCATTTTACAAACAATATTTCTCCCTTGAGGACATGCAAAAGAGCTCTTTGCTAGAAGACAATGCAACATACCATTCTGAGCTCACCAGTCAAAAGTGTCATGATGCCATCTGATCTCTGGTGTTGCCATCACCCCCATATATTCAAGTAGCGATGAAGCAATACTACCACGTCCTACTATGAACCAAAACTGAAGGCGTTAATTAACCGGATTGAGAGATGGAGGGTGGATCCCCAATGGCAACAAGGCCCATTAAAACTTGCAGGACCATGAAAGGTCTGGTGGAGAGAGAGTGCACTTACACTTAACAGTGATGTGGTATGAATGCTTAAAATAATGCACCATATGAGCTCCTGTTCTCAGGCCATTCCTGGAGATATTCTGAAACAATGACAACAATCTGAATTCCAGTATTTGCATGCAAACCAGGCTATCCATGTGTGAACATAAGCATTTACCATATATTATTCATTTCTGATTGCATCCTGAAAGTTCCAGTCATCCAGTCACGGAGCAAATTCCATCCTAGGCAGCCGAGGTGGCCACTCACTCAGCATAAGGAATGAACGGCACAGAGTGAACAGTTGAAGTAAACAGTTCAACACATCACTCTCAAAAACTTCATTAAAATTACCCTTGTAACAAAGCACATCCACAAACAAGCACAGCAGTTTGAAAACAGGATGCATGGGATTAATTACATGTCAGAAATTAGTCTAAACAGCTGTGATCTTCACACATAAGGAGCAAAAGTCTTCATGTCAGACCTAAGACATTGCTAAGTAATGAAATAGTGGAGACAAGGATTTGAAGTCCATGCGCACTATCACTTTACAAGAACTTAATTTCAGAAGCTTCAGAAAGGGGACCATGGCTGTTGCATCTGGACTTGAGGGACGAAAAGGTCAACACATGAGCCTAAGACCATTCTCATGAACTTGCTGTCTCTGCAAGGAAACAATGAGCAGCAAAACTCATCTCTGGTCAAGATGAGCATGAAGCATCCAAAGATCAACACTGGATCAGAATCAACACAAATGTCAGACCTCCAGCTCAAAAGGTGCCTTGAACAGGGATTAAACCAAAGCTAACAAATCACAATGTTACTGAAATGGCAAAAGAAATATCTACAGTCTTATCCCTGCAACTATAATCCTACAGTACCTCAAGTTAAAAAATTCTAATCTTTCCTAGGACAGGCAAAAAAATGAGCAGAAGAAACATTTAAACCGGTAACTTCACTCCCCCTGAAAAAGAACAATGTCTGAATATGTTACTTATGCCTGTTTATTAATTTATTTCCCCTTCTCTCCAGCAGATTTTAGCAGAAAGCTTCTCTCCATTGCGTCCCCCAGCTCCCCGGTTCTCTCAGAGGAGAAAGGGGAAGAAGGGGACTGCATTTTTTCATATGTCAGGCTTATATTGATGTAAATATGATAGAGTTGCGTTGCTTTATATTAGGCTGCAGGATCAAGAGGCATGACATCACTTCTGGTAGTATAGATTCCATGCCTTTTCAAGAAAGGCACTTGAATCCATTGTGTGTCAACAATACGAAATAAGTGCACTGAATATGGAACTTAAAATGTCAAGAACATTACAATTGACATTTTAAGGTTGTAACAGAAAACCTGGTGTAAGTTTGGTCTTCAAAATACATTTTAGTGGCCAAGGGGAAGAAAGGAATTGCCATGATCAGCAACAAATTGAGACCAAAAACTAACCATAAACAATTCCACAATATTTAGAAGTTAAGAAACATATTCACAAATGCTAGTGTTTGCCTAATTGTTTACATGTCTACCATTGAGCAAATGAGTTCACATACACTTTGTCTCTTTAACACTGGAGGGAATATCTTAACATGTAGATATTTGCAACTGTTACTTTACAGAATGAAAGCTCACTAGTGTGTCTGAATGCAGATATTCCCCGTATGTACATGCAGACCTAATTTCAATGCAGATGCAGTGAAGGTCCTTTTGCAAACTTAGTCTTAAAATTAACTTAAAATAAGCTTAAAAATACTTACATTAAAATATTTGCATGTAGAACTGATTTTGAATCATTATGTATAAATTTTTATGTTCTGTATTTTCAGTCTGATTAATATCTGCAGTTCTTTTTTTCAAAAGGATACAATTGTTAATCCCTGCATTTTATTACAAGGATGTATATTCAGAATCACAGAACAGAGCAACTACATTTCTATTATTATGTTTTTCTCCTTTTTTTATTCAGCATAATTACTAAACAATCCTATTGTCTGAATCATTTTTGCAGCTTCACCTGATATTTAATAAACAGGTACCAAAACTGGTTGAAACTCTTTCCTAAATGAAAGAAGATACGTCACCACTTTCTAACAGGAAAGCAATAGTACTTTCAAGGATTCATTTATGAGTATACATAGAGAAAAATATAAGTCCAAGCCCATCAAATTCTGCATAGTTACACATAATGAAGCCTGAATTTTTTCATAGAGAATAAGCTTTTGACATTTATAGACATATTTTAATATAAACCACATAGTATGACTTACCTTGTATGTTTGCAACATAAATGTTAAGGATAATTATCAGACAGGTTAAAGAAGCCTTGATATTTCTAAATCTCCAATAGAATTCCAACCTGCCAAAATGCAAATGTGGACAAAAGGCTTAACGACTTTTGTAAGTCATTACTTATTATTAAAAATAATAATATCCAACAATATCAATGTATGTTCATCAAATATATATGGCACTTGAAGCAACTTTGTGATGAAAAGGTTACATTCCTCTGTGTCTGAAATTTTATCTACCTTGGTCCATTGTAAAAATGGTTGTCTAGCACCTAGTAAGTGAGCCAGTGGAAAATATAGAAATATGCTGAGATATATTTTCATATATTTTCCCCAAAACTTCGAGGTGACTGCAACTTGGTTTGGAATTGTCAATTCACTATAACATAGCAAATAAGACTGGTTATGTCAGGGTATATTGTACCATGATACATGAGGATGATAGTATGCAATCATATTATTATACAACTATATAACTATATAAAATATACATAATATTGCATACTAACACAAAAAAGAACCTTTCTACAAATAACTTTTCTCTTCCTGTCTTTTCCCCTTCAGGAAGATCTTAGAGAGAAACCTGCCCTTTACAGAAAAATTATAGTGATGAGTTCCAATAACTTGGACAGCTAAATAAATATTTACAGTATCAGAACATACAGTAAAAACTCATTTGCATGGACCTAGGTGACCTCATATGGATTATCAATTTTTGCAATTAGTGTGTAAATAAACAAACAGGATTTAAAAAGTCAAGGATACTGCCTCACAGAGTGTACTTTGTTCATTTGTTTTGACAAGCCCAGTTTGGTTTTAATTGTGAATAATAATGCTACCAACCATTTTATAGTTAAAGTATTATGGGTTATTTTATAAAGAGAACATACTTTGAAAATATATCCGCAAGAATACAAGAGGGAGATAAGTTCAAAAGCAAATTTGATCTATTGATACCTGTCTTTTCAAGCGAGTTTAAACATTTTTTTTCCTTCCATTTCATCACAAAATTTCATTTGTATGTTTTAGTTTCAATAAATCACAAAATATTTTTTGAGTTACCATTTGCTAAGGTAATTTTTTTTTTTTTTAAATTTCATGCTTCCGCATACTTTTTCCTTGCTTTACTCTTTTTCTGGTGTTTTCAAGGGTATCAACTTATTTGTGTAATCTTGGGCAAAGCAGATTCTCCATGCTTTGGCTTAGCCACCTACAAAAACTGTGCAACATGCTGATTGTGCAGAATTAGTTTGATGTCTAATCAATATTCATAGAAGCACTCAGCTTCAGAATCCTAGTAGCACATATATAGGAAGTACCAACACATTTTATTTCCTATGTTTGCAGCATTGACAGAGTGGTAAAAAGGGAGTGTAGTTCTACTTTTTAAATTTTTAAATTATTAATGAGTCATGCTTTTCACATTTCAGAGACAGAACATGCCGGCATTTCTCCAAGTCAGGAGCTGCCATGTTGCTAATACAGCACTGAATATACTGGAAGTGTATTAAGGTATAAATGCATCTCTATAGTAGTGCTCCTGAGACAGAAAGACTGCCAGAGTTTGTTCAGTATGTTCCATTTTATTAATCTCCAGTGCATAAAAATGTTAATCCTTAAGAACAGGACTTGCCATATGTCATCAAACTGTCTTTTTGATATCTCCCTGTTCTGAGTTATGTTCCCTATGACCAATTTTGTTATCAGATTGCTAACACAGCAGCTGCTTAAATAACTGTTAAAGATTAATTATTACCATTATTTCACAGGAGTTCCCAAAACATATCAAATGCTAGATAAACTTTATAGCAAGACTGGGACTGTTCCTACTCTCAAGTCCCCAACCCCCCTACCCATGTGATGCGAAAAAGTGTTCAGAAATGTTCCCAGTTCATTGCCTGTGAAAGTCAATGGACAATCGATCAGCCTATACTTGTGCAACCAGAGGTCATGGTTAGAAAGTCTGCAACACTGTACTGCTTCATAGATACCACACAATTGCAGTGCAGACGTTTAGTAAGTAAAACAGCACGTTTTCCTCACAATTAATGTTGTTTCTACCTGTTAAAATATATCTTTTTAAACAGATTTGTTGGATAATAATATTGTAAATTAATGCCTTGTGTTGATCATTAAAAACAGATTGGCAACAGAAGTAGCTGTGCCTAATTGAGCAACTATTACTACCCCAGTAATGGGACATGTGAAGCATTTTATCTGCTTTCTTTGCAGATTGTTAATTTAAATGCACGGCATAGCAATAAACCAGTTAGAGTTAATCAGCTGAACAAAACTGTAGAAAGACAAAGTAAGGATCATTTTAATGCTAACTCAGAAAACTACAGCTGTTGTAAAATATAATAATTAATAATTAATAAAGTTTATGAGAAACTAATTTCTGAAAAACTGGACATCATTCTAAAGCTACTTATGGGTAAAAGTCCCTGAATTTCTTCAGCATAATGGCCTGGAAAGATCTCATATTCTAATGAGAAAGACTGAATTGTGGCAAAGGAAGCTCGTATTTATCAGCCTCCATACCTGCACTGAAAGCAACTGCAAGGGCCATGTACAAGGCAGCAGCCCAAAAGAGCTATAGTTTGAATTGTAAAAACACATGAATGTGCTTTATGTGTTTTCAAAATTAATTAAAAATCTTATTACAACCTATCCAAGGTTTCAGTACATGCTTTTTCAAACAGTAACAGAAATTTGGGGATTGGGTGGGTTTGGGACTCTTTTTTGTTTGTATGTTTGTTTGGTTTTTGTAGCAATACGAAATTAAGAGTATACAGCTTAAAGGACTAGAACCCCGGTCCTATTGTATTTATGAATATAAAATTATCTGTAGCACAACACTAGTTCCATCAAAGTTTAAAAAACTCTGGATGTCCTACTTCTGCTTGGAACCAAAAGGGCAGAGGAGGGAGGAATCTCTTGTCTCAATATTAACATCTGATTTTGAGAACTCAGAAGTTGTCACTAAAAATTCCTGGTGTTGGGTGTTCATTGTAATACATTCTTTAGGAAACTTTTGCCTATTCATCCAATACAAATTATAACTCCAAGGACCCTACAGCCATTAGAGATGCCCCCAAACAGCACTTCTACATCAGAACGTATGGGAAATAAATGGAAAAATATCTATTTTTAACAGACCACCTCTTCAGGCTTCACAGTTCTTCTTGAGGTCTATTCACCTTGTGACCACCATAGCAATGTCTTGTCCATAACAATTGTTCAATAAAGCAATGGAAAACTATTAACAAGAAATTTGGTCCTGAATTCTTGCCTCAAATTTGTTCAGTTTAAACAGTATGTCTTTTTAAAGTTGGTGTATTGTAATCTGATTACTCAGGCCTGTAGAGCACAAAGGATTACAATCTGTAAACATGCTTTCTAGGTTAACCTAGAGGATCTCAAAGGGGACAAATCATTACACAAATACACTGGAATCAGTAGGATGAGCAGCACTAATGGTCTGCTGAATCCTATTCAAGTTTAATAATGGTCTGGATTTTAGGCTAAATAAAATAACAATGTCTGAACAGCTATTACCCTGAACTCCATGAACATATGTTGGAGTTCCTATGCAGAGCCATCCACTTCAAATCATGAACAAACCTGGAACTGACAGTTAACACTGTCACAGAATGAAATCTCTAATGCCAGGAATAATTTATACAAACAAGACCATGCCTCAAATATTAGCAGTTTTGATGTTACATAGATTTAGACTAGAGAAGAGAATGAAAATATCTTTAATGAAATTATGAACATGACAAACATTGCATCTCTTCAGAATCTATACATAACTTCATAGTTGGGTTTTTAGTACTGTATGTTTTATAAAACTCTTCTGCTTACAGGAATAGAGAAAGAAAGCTGGCTTACGTTTTTGCATAAATCTGCAAAGTGGAAGAAGCAGCACCTATGTTAAGGTGCAGACATGAAAGACATTTATGCACAGGTTTTTAAAGGATGGCATATCAAAGACATTTGCAGGAATATGCACTGGGTCACTCAACCTGATAGAAGGAGGACTGCAACATTTAAAATCCATTCTTCTGAGTCTTCTCAAGGTCAGATAAATGTTTAAAATAAACTACAAGGTGAGGGAAAATAGAAGAGCGGGTAAGACAAATGTATTCATCTGCTTTGTCAGCCTCCTTTGAACCAGCAGGCAGAACAGTCATGAACCAGCACAACCTCAAAATGCCATGGAGATGCAGATGTCTTTGAAATGTCTTCTTCTTAAACATCTGTCTGGGCAAATGCATCAGGAAGGTTTCTTGTCTCACCAGCCCTTTGCCAGTCTGACACTGATGCAATAATTGCCATTTCCATGAAAATGCCAGCCCTTAATCAGAAATGTATCCAAAGTCCTTGTGAGCACAGAGCTCCATGTTCATTGTGTGCTTATTGTTTGTATCGTGGAATTGGATTACTTTTTGGTTTTAAGTTGATATGTTTCTTTGCTGACATACTGTAAATGTATGAATGTATTATTCCTCTTTCCCAGCTGGAAACTACTTTTTACTAGGAGTAATTTTTATCATTATCAGCAAGAAAGGTAAATACTGGGTGAATCATTATTCAACACAGTAGGCATGACTTTTCCTATGAGTCCTATGGCAGCTTTGTTTTCATTCAGGGATCACTCAAATCTCTTCATTTAAGATTTCTTAAGTTTTTAGAGTCATTGTCCTTGACCTCTTTAAAAAAAACCCACAAAATTTTCCTTTTATTCTTCTAATCCTCATAATTCCACAGCAACACTGATCCATAAAGCTCCTTCCCCAACATGGGAAGCCAGCTGTCACAGCACTCCTAATGCCAGACAGAGATCAGTGAATGGTGGCACACTCCCCCGACCTCCAGCTTACTGTATGGGGATACAGACACACAGAATCACTTGCAAGTCTCCACTGTAAAGACACTTAAGAAAGTTGCAAAGGTAACAGAGTCTGTGGTCACATTCCCGTTCCTCCACTGTGGTGGTGGACAAGGCTGGCTGATGAACAAACCATTGGGATCTGCTAAGACCATCTGGGAAGTTATAAAGAAATGGCATTTTACTCTGATCCTGAAGAAAGAAGGAAAAGAGTCTACTGTCACTTCTCCCTGTGGTGAAGAAAACTTAAGAAAATTTGGCTCTTCCAGCCATAACAGCACTCTAAGATAATAGCACTGTTCTGCACAACACTCTTGTCTCTAAATTAGACAGGCATGGACTAGATGGATGGATCACTCAGTGAATAAGGAATTGGCTGAATGGTCACACTCAGAGAGTTGAGGTCAACACCTCGATGTCCAAGTGGAGACCAGTGATAAGTGGCATCCCTCGGGGGTCAGTATTGTGACCGGCACTGTTTAACGTCTTTGTTGGCAACATGGACAGTGGGATTGAGTGCATCCTCAATAAGTTTGCTGATGACACCAAGCTGTGTGGTTTGGTCAACTGGAGGGACGGGATGCCATCCAGAGGAACATTGACAGGCTTGAGAGGTGGGCCCGTGCAAACTGCATGAAGTTCAACAAGGCCAAATGCAAGGTCCTGCACCTGGGTCGGGGCAACCCCAAGCACAAACACAGTCTGGGCAGAGAATGGATTGAGAGCAGCCCTGAGGAGAAGGACTTGGGGGTGTTGGTGAATGAGAAGCCGGCAATGTGAGCTCACAGCCCAGAAAGACAACTGTATCCTGGGCCTGAGCTGCATCAAAAGAAGCATGGCCAGCAGGCCAAGGGAGGTGATTCTCTCCCTGTACTCCACTATCATAAGGCCCACACCTGGAGTACTGCACCCAGTTCTGGGGCCCCCAGGATAAGAAGGACACGGACCTACTGGAGTAAGTCCAGACAAGGGGACTACCTGAAGGAGCCTACAAGAAAGCTGGGGAGGGACTTTTTACAAAGTCAGGTAGTGATAGGACAAGGGATAAAGGCTTTAAACTGGAAGAGGAAAGATTTAGATCAGACATAGGAAGAAATTCTTCACTGTGAGGGTGGTCAGACACTGGAACAGGTTCCCCAGAGAAGTTGTGAATGCTCCGTCTCTGGAAGTGTTGAAGGCCAGGTTGGATGAGGCTTTGAGCAACCTGGTCTAGTGGAAGGTGTCCCTGCTGATGGCAGGGGGGTTGGAACTAGATGATCTTTAAGGTCCCTTCCAACCCAAACCATTCTATGATTCTGTAATGTATCTTTCAATTTAAAATATTGATGTTCTTGTAGAAAACTCCACAGCTGCATCAAAAATAATACTGTCTTCAGATATGAGACAGAAATTTCTTATTTCCCTGCTTACATTGTGGCATGTGTCAGTCTAGCTACTTGCATTCATGAGGGTATAGACACTTTAGCAACAAAGTCTGTAGAACAAAAGCTCCTTCTCATTAAGAAGTAATCTATAATAACCAACATCTGAATAGCCAGAGAAGGTTCATAATGAACCGTGCCTAACACTACATGGTACAGGTCCCTCAGAATAAAAGAAAAGTTTAACTTATAAATTTAAAACTCCTCTGGTCCTGTGTTGAAATCCCTTTTCTGCTATTCCACAAGTCGCAGAGTCAAAACAAGAATCTGATGTTTTGACCCCTTGAGTCCTATTCAAGTCTGTACAGAAATGTGGCTATTCTTGATGTTGAAATATTTTCTGGCATCAGTGCCTTCTCGCAGCTAAGCACCAAATGTTGCCATAATGTCTCCCTCTCTCCCCCATGCAGTATTTGACAACACAAAACGTTGCCCATCCAGACATGAAAACCATATATGGATGCAGCCTTCAAACAAGTGCTGAGCACTCCAAATCTTCTTTCAGATCCAGCTGCTATACACATCTGTTTGTAAGTAGCAAGCTAAAGCTTATTTATGCTTTGTCAGCAAGCAGACTTTCTGTTCCATGATTCTTCAATACCCATATTATTAGTCCACTGAATGCTGAATTATCAGAGGATAAGCAGGAAGCAAAGCTGCTCTGGTTGCTTACTGCAGGGGAGAGGTGGAGAAATGGCAGGAAATCAGAACATTCAACAACCGCACACATTGGTGGCTTCCTCTGAAAAACTTCAAAACTAAAGGAGAAAGGAAAGATTAAAACCCTCTCCAGGAATCTTCTCTTCAGTTACCCTAAAGGTAGCATCATCTACCTCTTCATAATAACATCAGTCATTGCCAAAACTTAAATTCAATTGATTCTCATCAAAGACAGAATACCAGATCCACAAAAAAAAAAAAAAAAAAAAAAAAAAAAGAGGGATAAAATAGTTAAATAAATTGGTTAAATAAATTGCATGTATTCAAATCTACAGAGCCTGGCAGAAATCACTTGAGTAGGCCAATCTTTCTGTAATCAAGCCATATTTGAGAAAATTAGCACCATTCCAGACTTATGCAGGGAGAGCTCCTCCTCTCTCCTTCCTTGCTATCTCAGTCTCAGCAGGGCTGCTGTGCCTCCTCTACCACAAGAATCTGTCTGGCAATTATTTCTTAGCTCAGAATCAGTTCCTTATCCTTGCTGCCTCAGAATATCCCTGCTGCCTCATCTCTCACTGCCTCGTGAGAAACTGGCTTTCCTGGTGAGGAATCAGTGCCCTGCAACATTGAGGAGACAGTGTCATCTCTAAACCATGCATTTTTGAGAACTTGGAGAGATTGGTAGAGTAGCAAAAGTGAAACAGAGTACCTAAAAGGAAGGAAAAGGAATATGGAGAGAACTACAAAACAGTGCAATCTCAAGACCCTAGAACTATGTATTAAGCAATCAGTGTTTAAGCATGTAGAAGACAAAGAATTTGTCAACACATCAAGAACCCGCAGCATCAGTTGAAGCTACTTATCTTCCTTGGTAGCATAACTGGCATAATGGAAACACAGAAGCAGCAGATGTGATAAACTAATTTTTTAAAAACTTTATATTTCCCTCATGATAGTCTTGTAAGTGAACCAGCAAAGGCAGTACAGATTAAGTTACAACAGTGTGACCACTCACTTGGTAGAAAACATGCACATGAGAAATATCAGTGTCAGACTGGAAATGCATTTCAGTTGGACTAGAATATGAATTTGTCTTTGTCTGGATTCTATTCAACACAATAATTTAAAACTTGAATGGCAGAGAAAAAAAAATTACCAGTTTGCAGATGTCACTGATCTGGAAGGCCTCACACCAGTGCTAGAAGTGGTATTAAAATTAACCTAATAAGTCAGGAAGATATTCAGTAGGCAAAAGCAAAAAACTGTGGCCTAAAGAAGTGAAATGCATAACATGATATACAGAATACACAGCTAGAGCAGTGAGGAGTTATTATGGTCCAGAAATTGACAGATTCAACATTGTGATGTTGCTGCTGTGAAAGGAAAATCTTTTTTAGCCTGTGCTCGTAGGACTGTCATATACACGACCAAAGTGATAAAGATTGTTCTACTCTATGTTCAGCCAGCCTTGGCTGGAACACACTGGACAGTTCCCAGCACCATACTTCAAGAAAGTAGAAAAAAAAGAGAAGTTCTGAGGAGAAGAATGGTGACAGGTTTAGGCAACATGGCCTGCGAAGACAGATGGAAGGAATTATGTTTATCCAGCTTGGAAGAATCTCTAAAAATATTGTAAGATTTGTAGTAAAACATAAGATGGTCAATACTCTTTCATATTCACTGAGAGGGACACAAAAAGCAATCAGCTTCAATGGTAGCAGAAGACACTCAGGTTAGCTCTCAGGTGAAATTTTAAGAACAGTTCCATTCTGGACAAAGTTGCCTGAGAAGCTGTAGAATTAAAGCTTTTGAAGAAAAAGTTACACCCTATCTGTATGAGATGGGTTAGGTATATTTATCTATGAATGGAAAGGCACTAGCTGGCCTTTTTGAAGCCATTCCCAAGCTTACAGTGTTATGCAAGTTATTATCTGCTTTGTAGATAATACAGAATGCTGTGTTGACCATGAGAGAAGACTGCAAGGTGGGGTGAAAGTTTGACACAGCCCAAGAGCCAGGCTCCATGGTGCTTGGCTCAGGGCTCAAGGTCCAAGGCAACCAACAGGGAGCAGCAAGGACTGGCTGCTCCATGACAGAAGGGCAGCCAGGAGAGGAGGGTCCACAAGTCAGCATCTGGCTCAACAGGATATGTGGCCAAGCAGAGGTATAGCGGCAATAAAGGTCAGGCAGCAGCAATGAGCAAGGGTATGAGTTTCAGTATAGCACTCAAGCAAAACAGGAACAAACCCCAGCAACTTCTCACAGCTCTTTCTCACACAACTTCCTTCACAGTAGTTGGATGCAGCTGTGCATATCAGCACTGACCTTAAGACCAAGCTGCCAAAGCCGCAGAGGGGTGTGGGCGCGCTCAGAGACCCAACAAATACATAGGAAGTGAACGTGGAAACAAGCGCTGCATTTATTCACCTTTCTTCAGTAGGTGCCTCCTAATATTTTTGTGGTTTTTTATTAATATTATCTGCAAATTCCTACTCTGGCATAAATTAACCTTTTTAGTTGCCTCTTCAGGGTACTAGTACAGTTCCAAGATGAAACAACTGAACCAGCATAATAATATAAAATCCTGGTACATGCATGGACAATACTAATATACTAAAAATATTACCTTCTTGGAATGAACACATATACACACAGGTAGAAAATTATAGCAATGAATATAAATGTCCAGATTGCTGATAGTAACTGCAATGTTTTCAAATGTTAATATTGTTTTAGTGAGCTAAATTTTGTTAAATAGGTCAATTGTGAATGCATTCTGTAATTGCAGTATCATTATAGAAATTAAGAAAGATTAGGTTTGCAGGTATTCTTATTGATAGAATAAATTGAAGTACTTGAAAGTATGCCATCTGTTGAGTAAAAACCATAATGTAAATGTGATTAAAATTGTATTACTAATTAAAATCATATTACTAATTAGCAGCAATGCATCAAATATTTTCTTTTAAAAAAGCTACACCATTACAGGAGCGGCATACCCGGATTCCATCCAGGGATCAACTACATCCCTTTATGGTAGATATTTCACCTGACCTTCTAATCTAAAGCTTGTGCTTGCTACTTTACAGTCAGTTTTTCTTCAAGCCAACTTGTCAAACACATGGGTCACATTTTCCAAATGCCAGCGATAATCGGAAGTACGATCACCCAGAATGCCTTATCTTCGGGAAACCAAGAGGTGGGGTCATTCTCTTCTGTTAAGAAAACAGAAATAAGTGTTCAACATGACAAGTCTCAGATCTCTGCTACTCGGCTAGCCATGCAAAGCTTCACTTATCAGAACCCACAATACCCTATCAGCTTGGATTCCTCTCTCTTTTCAAAGAAAAAACCTACCTGCCAGCTTGAACCGCCACACAGGGCTTGGGCTTCCCCACAAACCTCATCTAGATAAAGGAGCTCTTCCCTAGGCCTACCACCCTCCTACAGCGAAGTACTTTGCTCAGGTCTCAACAGAAGGGTCAGCAGGGGCAGCGGCCTGATGATAGGACTGCTGAGAAAAACAAATAGCAACTGCAGTACCAGTTATTGTTTTCACTATAAGGAAGCTCCAATGCTGCTGAAACCAGTTGCCAAAGATCCAGAACAAGAGCTTAGTTTTAGGATGGCCTAATGCTTTCATCTTTATAATAAATGTGAGAGGTTCTTTACCATGTTCAGTTCAAGTGCTGGAAATTTAATGTGTTATCTGTTGGGTAAGACTGTGACTTTCAAAGCTAATCTCAGCAGGTGATGGAGACGATGCTGCTTCTGCATTTACATTCTATCTGTACAACATTAGTCTTGACCTAAACTGGCACATACTTAAGGAATTGTGCTGCCTGTGGTAACTGCTATTAAATCATTCAATGTATATAATATATACAACTGAATCATTTCAGTATTCTACCAGTCAGTGTATAATTTGATTAATTAAGTAAGGTTAGTTGATGCTTAAAATGATGGAACTTACCAAATTACACTGACTTGGGATGTTGTAAGAATTTGTCAAAAATGAAACCTAGGGTTTGGTGATAAATCAGATGGATTATGAGATCTTATGTTAATCAATCACTTTAAGATTCCTCCGCCTCCTTGTTTGCCACTGCCTAGAGTAGTTTTGGATACCTTGGCATATTTCTATAAAAAGGCCTTTGCATTATTAACCACATCCCAAGAGCAATGAGTGACTGAACAATAGGCTCAGAGTTATGAGTTCACAGGTTTGCAGGGCAACAATATCTGGAGATAAAACAGTAAACTGACCACATGTACTAAAGAAAAAAGGATGAATGGGAACCTTTCCCTTTGGATATGAAATATGACAGCATTTGAGATAATATATTAAATAATTATCAACCCTTTCTCAACCAAATGCTTTCCTAAAATAAATAAATAAAAAGACTGTTACAGTTTTTCATGTTGAAGTCATTCCTTCTATATCCTGGACTCTAGTTCTTCCCTTCTTCTTCGCTAGCAACCCTTATTTTCTTAAAAATTTACTGAAATGTTTCCTCTGGTTCTGTTTGTTTAAAAAGACATGCATGATACTTTTGTTTCATGAAAGTTACAAGTAGGCAAGAATTTAACAATTAATACTATGTTTTTCATACTAGTAGTGCCAATTATATGCTGTTTAAGCTTATTATCTAATTGAATGTTAGTGCTGGTTTCAGAGATGGCATGACATTAAGTCAGACTTATGCTGCATTCCCCAGCAGTGGAATATTCAATTATTTGTTCTGACTCATGTAATTCCCTGTATTCCAAGCTTGTTAATGTCATTACAGAGCTGAAATAAAGTGATTACTCTAAATGAGTATTTATCTGAAAGGCAATGCAATTCCTGCCCCCTCCAGCTGACAACAGATGATTGCAAGTGTTCTTCTCTACTCCCTCACCTGCACCTCCCCCTCCTCCCCCTGTCAAGGAGGAAACCATAACATTGTGGTGCTCTGTGAAATACTGTCAGATGGTGTAAAATATATATAATAAAATAAAAAGAAGCACAACCTTCCCCGGCAGAGTTAAAGCTAATGACCACTGCTTCCACTCCCAGTCAGTGATGACAGGTTGAACTAACTGATAATGGCATGCCTGCTGTTGAGCTGGCCACTTACGTTATTTCTCTTGACATGGTTCTGGGGAAGGCCTAATTTTTTTGACATTTGACCATGCAAATTTGAGTCCTGATACATTATTCTGCATTTACATCCTCCCAGTGTTGCTGTTTAAAATGTGCTACAAGCTCCTTGAGCTCAGCTAATAAAGGCCACAGAATGAAAGAAAGTTAAATATGAATGTAAGAGGAGACCTAAATGAAGGGCTAGCTTGTACATCTCAGAGATGACCTTCTGGAAACGAGCAAGTGGAAAATCCTTTTTAAAGCAAATGGTAAAAAGTGTAACACTGATTTTTTTTTTCTTCAAAAATTTTTTTAAAGATTCTAAAATATTCACAAAAAGGAAAACATTAAGTTTTACATACACATTTCTTCAGTCAGCAGTTCAGCTGAGTGTATTTTAAGCCTAGGTTCCATTAATGACTCTTAGTAATACACCTTTCCCAAAGAGACAGAAATTCATAGTGCTTCATTAAATATAAGGAAAAAATACAGCTCGCTTGCTCTCTCTCTCTCTCTTTCTTTTCACTTGCTCTTAAGTTTTTCACATTGTAGAAGTCCAAATGTATTACCTGTGAGCAAACTCAACTTTTTTCCATCTCTTATAATTAATTTGTATAAAATTTACTGCTTATGAATGGCAATAGCTTGACAGCTCTGAGAGAAACACATCTCTTTTTAGCTACAGAGTGGGTGCAGGCTGGACCTGTGGCTCCTCAGCTAAGGCTTCTACTTCAAACCTGAATGGGTCATATGCAGGGAGAGGTCAGCGTTGCATGGACCTTTTATATGTCTGGAGTCAGGAAAGTTGTGGTAAAACTTTCATTCCCAGGTTTTTCTCTGTTTTCTTCTCTCTTATGGACTCTCTTTATTACAATGAACCTCTCAGTGCATAAGCCAATATCTACTGAAGTCAATAGAAATTTTTCTGGCTTATGTGTTCTGCTTCACTCTCACATAAATGCTCCAGTAATGAGATGGCTGCAAAAGGATTATGATGCATGCAGCCTCCAGTGTCTGGCATGCAGTTTGCATCCAGAATGTATCAGACCTCCCCGAGTCAATGCAGGGGGAAATAATACATTTTATGAAGAGCATAAATCAGCACCTCTAAGCACAAATTAAACAGTAATCTACTATGAACAAGAAAACTTTGACCACTGTGCAATCTGGGCCTCCAAGTAAGCCATCCACTCTAAAGGATGCAAGAATAGTCACCACCACAGATCATGAGGCAAGGCGGCAGTGAGGGAGGATGAGGAGGTGGGCAGTCACACACAATGCTTGTTCCAGCGGTGGTGTGGCGTGGTTCAGTGCGGTCAGGTGATCATCATTTCTCTCCTTACCCACCATCCCCCCCCCAACCTTGCCCATGCAGGTCCTCCTTAAATACCCCTTCGAGGGCCATGGTTTCCATAGCAACAGCACATCTCTCTGTGCCCCCCAGCGCTTGGGGCAGGGGCATGACCGGGCAGAATGTTTTCACCTGCTTTTCACAGGCAGGGCTTTTTCACAAGTTGGGGTTTCCAGAACCCTGTGGTCTTGTGACTGTCCTTGTAAACAATCATTGAGACAGGTTCATAGTGCAGTTCCTCACAGCCGGCTACAAGATACCCACCACTGGCCAAGGCCAGCCCATCAGCAACAGTGGTAGCACCTCCGGGATAACATATTTAAGAAGGGGGAAAAGTTTCTGCTCAACAGCAACTGCAGCCAGAGAGAGGAGTGAGAATATGCGAGAGAAACAGCTCTGCAGGCACCAAGGCCAGGGAAGAAGGAGGGGGAGAAGGTGCTCCCGGTGCTGGAGCAGAGATTCCCCTGCAGCTTGTGGTGAAGACCATGGTGAGGCAGGCTGTCCCCCTGCAGCCCATGGAGGTCAATGGTGGAGCAGATGTCCACCTGCAGCCCATGGAGGACCCCATACCAGAGGAGGTGGATGCTTGAAGGAGGCTGTGACCCTCTGGGAAGGCCACACTGGAGCAGGGTCCTGGCAGGACTTGTAGACCCATGAAGAGAGGAGCCCACGCTGGAACAGGTTTGTTGGCAGGACTTGTGACCCTACGGAAAGGACCCAGGCTGGAGCAGTTTGTGAAGAACTGTAGCCCATGCGAAGGACTCACATTGGAGAAGTTCATGGAGGATTGTATCCTGTGGGAGGGTCCCCACCCTGGAGCCACCCTGGAGCAAGGGAAGAGTGTGAGGAGTCCTTCACCTGAGGAGGGTGGAGCAGCAGAGATGTGTGATGAACTGACCGCAACCCCTATTCCCCTGTGCCACTTGGGGGGAGGAGGTAGAGAAATAGAGAATGAAGTTGAGCTCTGGAAGAAGGAAGGGAGGTGGAGGGAAGGTGTTTTAAGATTTAGTTTTTATTTCTCATTATCCTGCTCTGATTTGATTGGTAATAAATTAAATTCATTTTTCCCAAGTGAAGTCTGTTTTGCCAGTGACAGTAATTGGTGAGTGATCTCTTACTGTCCTTATCTTGACCCAGGAGCCTTTTGTTATATTTTCTCTCCCCTGTCCCTCTGAGGAGGGGAGTGATAGAGCATCTTTGGTGGGCACCTGACATCCAGTCAGGGTCAGTTCACCACAACTCTACTGACCAGATTTGCCTGGTCAGGCAAATTGTCATTTAATGGGTAACAAACCAAACAGAAACAAACCAAACCAGAAACAAACTGGAGCATGCATTCACTGTGCTAGATAGTGATGTGCATGAAAATCAAGGGAAGATGGAGTTTTTCTTCTACTGAAGTAAACACTAACAGCATTTGAACAGCCAATAAACTAACTCAGAAATCAATTAGATTACTACCAGAAAGCTGCCACTCGAGCAAATATCAGTATCTCTAGCTGGTCAGAATGTGGCAGCAACAGCACCAACACCTTAAAAAATCCTGTAGATTTTTCTTTTGTACAACTGTCTAAAATATGTTCTCATCCTGCTAAAGTACGAACCATCTTGAAAATCCCCCCACCTCAAGTGCCCTTTCATCCCGTAGCAGCTGAGGCTGCAGGAGAGGGAAACCATGTGGAACAGCTGGCTATGCAATATCCTCCCACCAATTACCTCACTTAAACTATAGAGGATACAATCTAAGGCACACACTCCAAATCAAATAGCGTTTCCCTCTGCAATACTTTAATTCCATGAGGACTGATACCTGAGATATCATTTGAACATCCATGTTGGATACCTATGCTACAATTTTTAAAATGACAGTGTAGGCATGAGAAGTCCCAAATTTTCTCTGTAATTTCACTTTGAAAACTCAACAGACACCTGCAATGTTTGCTTCACTAAAAGGAAATGACATTTTTGCACTGTATTTCCCTGGGGGGGAAGTAATGAACACCCTAGTATTCATCACCAGTCTGTTCTGTAATCCAGAAACACAATAACCATGAAGCCAGTAATACAGAAAATAAAAGATCTGAGGCAACCAGCCACCAATTTTTCAAAGAACAGTGGTGCAGACAGTTTTTAAACACTGCAGAGTGTGCTTGTCTGGGGGAAAAAAGATCCAAAGGCACAGTGACATGAGTGGAAACTAGAAAAAGGAAAAAGGACACTGGCCAAAACTATAAACACCCTGAAGATCATGATTCCTCCCCTTTTATTATTGGAAAAAATTCCACTGAGTGCAAATGCTGCTCAGGAGTTATTTAGTTAGAAAGGTTGATGTCCAGCAATGTAAACTCAAGGGTTCCTAGACCTACCCAATCTGTCTCCATTTCACTACCAACATTTCTCACCTAAGCACTTCCCAGGGAAATGAAGAATCAAAATAAATGTTAAGAGTTGACAACAGAATGGGATTTTATTAACCCCTTTGTGGAGAGTAAAAACACGACAGTTGCTATTCTCTTTCTAATATATAAGGCCCTTCTCAAGGTCAGTTTATTATACTTTTTCTATATCGACAAAAGAAAAGTTAGAACTTGCAAATATCTTACAGTTCCAATCTAATTATATTACATACAACAGCACTGCATAAATTGCACAGGCTGACTGTCTTCTCACATTCAATTTAGCCTATTTCTACAGCAAATTACTTTAAATATTAGCATTTTCCTGTTTATATCTTGGCAAAAACAAGTTTTTTTAGCCATATCGAATAACAGCTACTTACTACATGATTTATCACCTTTTTTCAAGTGAAAGTGACTCTACAATGAGTAATACTAATATTGTTCATATTTATGCATTAGATCATAGAATCATAGAATGGTTTGGGTTGGAAGGGACCTTAAAGATCATCTAGTTCCAACCCCCCTGCCATCAGCAGGGACACCTTCCACATGTCTATATACTACTGCCCTCTATAGAATGGAATTATACCACCTGCGATGCTCTTTTTCAAGCTGGGGTATGTTTTTAAAATATATACAATAGATGTAGAAGCATTCAACTGCCACCTATGTACTCATATAACTCGAAGCATTCATTCCATCCTTTCCTGAGTTAGGATCATGTTTTATGAAATCACATTATATCCATTCAGATTTTTCCATTGCAATTGGAAAGCATTTAGCCAGCAGTTATATCTTCAAAGACACATCCTGAATTACTGACCAGTTATTAAAACATCAGTAAAACTCCCAAACTGGGACCTCTAATGATCAGTAGAATTTAAGGGCTGTTACAAAGATTTCAAATAAACTCATAAAACTCACAGATAAGTGAGCAGTAAAGCTTAGCTCTCTACTTAGCTGAGTTATCAATAACAAAATCAGAATAACAAGTTCAGTTAATGCTTAAAAAGAGAAAACTGCTCTATGCAGAGGAAGCAGGTAGATTCCTTCCAAAGACCTCTATTTCTCAAAATCCCATCTCTTTACAAGATTAATACAGGATTAATATCAGTGCAGCTGTATTTTTGTCACTTTAGCTAACCACAAATATTCTGCTTCTACATGACATTACCTTAATGCTAGCTAAGTATAACTTGCCATGCTCTGGGGTTATTTGCTGTTGCAATTTTAGCTTGCGTTCATACTTTGTCCCAAGCAATAAATAAAAAAACCCCTACCTGACTAAAATAACTTTTGCCAGACCCATTTTGATCTTGCCTGTCCCTACTTGCCATTTCTGCAACCTTTGCAGTTTCTGTTATTAATATATATAACCTCGATTAAGCAATAGAGTTAGGCCACAGGCTTTCTGCTCTATTAGGCCCTGTGCTCTGTTAGACTACAGTCTTTATGCTCAGGTTACAGAAGTGACCTGGATTTTTCCATTTTTCAGAGAATCTATAAAATAGCAGTTAGTTAATTTGGAGAGAAGAAGAAACAGCAATGTACAATGCCAAACTTGTAACTAGAAGGCACAAAAAATTGTTTAGAGCCCAGCCTGAACCAACAGAGAACAAATTAACAGTGAGAAGCTTGGCAGCAGAGAGCAGACAAATGACCCAAAATAGCAAGAATGCATTCCTGACAGGGAGGCTAGAGTGACACAAACTGGAAAGTATGTGGCTATATGGAAAAATTAATAAACTCTCCAAGACTCCTGTTCAAAATTCACTCACTGGCTGTTGCTTCTAAAAAAAAAAAAAAAAAACAAAAAAAAAACCCACAAAACAAAACAAACAAAAAAAAACAAACAAAAAACAAACAAACAAAAAACCTACATCAAAAGTAAGAGAAAGACCACAGGCTGCAAGTGTCCTGAAACACAGCTTGGCACTGCAGAGGGAAACACCCTCCTGGACCCTCCATCAAAAATTCTGTCCAGTTCTCCCTGCCCTTGTCCTGGGAAGCCTGGGAAAGGTTGGCCCTGGCAAGTCCCACACTGCTTGCTACTTAAATCAATACTCATTTACTGCCGGTCATTTACTCTCCCTACCAGCAATAAACATAAATAGGAAGCAGTACGTATCAAAAGCAACATGAAAGGAGGAAAGGAGGCAGACCTGAGTGGGAAGTGGGAAGAAGGTTGAACAGTGAAGCATGTGCTCCAAATAACTTCAGGCAACTCAACAGTAGCTGCAATAAAGTATCAATCACCAACACTTCAGATGATCCTGAAGTAGTTCTGCTGTAAAATTGCCACCTAATACAGAAGCCATGACTAACTCTCAGCAAAGCTAAAAAGCTACTGGTGCCATTTCTGTGTAGGACTTGAATGACTGGACCCCCTAGGAGATGCAGCATGGGAGCTGGCAATGCAATTGCAGAACGTGCCACAGCCAGAGAATATTTCAGTGCTGTCAAGAAGCAAGTGGGTCAAACACAGTCTGATCTCAGTACAATGCGTTACCAATGGCTATGTCCATCTTTATTGAAAAGTGGCTCTCAGTCACTCTTCCTGTGTGGT
Organism: Antrostomus carolinensis; assembly: GCF_000700745.2. Lineage (NCBI taxonomy): Eukaryota > Metazoa > Chordata > Aves > Caprimulgiformes > Caprimulgidae > Antrostomus > Antrostomus carolinensis. The sequence continues at coordinate 10,098 of NW_010326674.1, read as the reverse complement.
GATCTGCTTACCTCCCACGTAGCTGCCATGTGCCTCATCTTCCCCACACACGATGTCTTGTTCTACTTGGAGCACTTTCCACTATTCCCACAGGAAACAGGGAATTTGGACATTTGTTCTGTACTACAGGTCAGAGCAGAGGCAGTAGCTTGGACTGCTTGCCAGATGCCCAGAACTCAGTCACAAATGACTACTGCATGCATGCATGGCACACTTTGGATTGACTGCTCAGGTGCAGAGGAGTCACTCTGGGCACACAGTGCAAGTTCAGTGAATCCACAGTGTGTCAGATTTGCTGCACACACAGGGCTTGCATGCATGGTGAGCCTGGTATGACCAGTACGTCAGAGTCACTGCACATCACAGCACTGTGTGTGTGTGAACACACAGCTGGGTGCTAAGCTGCTGGGCAACTGAAGTCCCAGCTGCACTAGAGTCAAGCTGCGGGGCCGTGTGCAGGCTCACTGTCTGCACACACAACTGACTTGAAGGTAGCAGCAGGACAGCCCTCTGAAGACAATGCAAACCTACCTGTGAATCTCAACACGTTCCTGACCCAACAGGCCTGCAGCTCTTGGTCGTGGAGGTGTAAAGAGTAGCAGCTGCCATTGCAGGAAACAACCCAAAGTGACTTCCCTGTAAAGAAAAATAGGGAGGGAGTATCTGTGAAAGGCAGTAACAAATTGCTCTCCTCTTTCCCTTTTTTTCTCAGTTTTATGAAGCTGCTTGAACACATGGCAGCCAAATCTCCTTAGTTTTGTCAAGGGTATCAAGTCTGCAGAAATGTTCTGTCACTCTTGACCTTGCAGTTGGAAATGACAAGGCAGCAAGCACAACGTAGCATAGTTCAGCCATAAATAAGCTGGCCCAAATGAGTTGGTCTATGTATACAAACCAGTGCTATGCAGAAAAAGTGCCCTGAAAAAAAGATGTACTTTCATTACTCCAGCATAGCCCTCTGCCTAGGCCAATTGCCTCTTTACACAGCTAATTACAGCAGAGCACATTAATCCAGACACTCTGCTTATCTTGCCAGCTACTCCACTGAGACACAGAACACGGTTGTGCCCTCTCAGCCAGCCACAAGACAAATGTGTGAATGTCTGCGGTGGAAAATTCATTGTTAATACTCGTTCTGTAGCTGGCAAGCTCTCATTTGTTACCAGTCTCATGGAGTGACTTCAAAAGATGACAAAAAGGTCCTCGCAAAACTAAGAATCTGGCTGCACATTCAAATACAACAAACACAAAGGTGGACGCATTAACAAGACCTTTTCATGGAGACAAAAGCAGAACAAGCATCAGGAAATGAAGCTGGCACCCAGTCTACCCAGCCGATAGCAGTGATGAGAGGTGAGTGAGTTCAGACACTCTACCAGGGCATTCACATCAACCAGGAAAACAAATGTTAGCGAACACAAAGTTCTCATTTATGAGTCACAGCCTCCATACTAGTGCTTCTGCAACGCAAGAGTGTACTGTCCTGTTTGGGGTAAAAAATCATTAAATCCTGCTTCATAAAATAGCTGATAGAATTTGCTCAGAACTGGCCTCTGGATTTGGTTACTCTTTTGGAAAATTATTCTGCTTTTAAATAGTAACAGAGGTATAACTCACTTTAGTTTCCATTTAACACCCGACTTCCATTTGAAAGTTGTCCTTCTGTTAATGTCAATATTGCTTTGTATTGTTTCGGAAATCAGACTCTGACCATTCCATGACTTTTCTATAGTGATTGTGTTTTAAAAATCCTACTTTAGAAGACAGGAAAATTGGTCATTCTAGGTAACAAACAGCACAACAGAGTTTTAAGGCATTGAATCCTATAGTGAAATTTTTGGTTTGTACCTTTTAAAATCTTTGAATAGCATATAACATTTGAAAGAATCTATTTAATTCTTTAAATTCTCTCCCTGCAGTGCTAGTTTTCCAATAGTTTTGTGAGGACTAGGCTGAATCAAATTTAAGTTTGGTTTGGGTTTGTTGTTGTTTTTTTTTTTTCCAAAAAGAGCTGGAATCTGGTCTGTAGCCTCATTTTCAGTAATCTGGAGCTGGTATCAGGCCTTTGATCATACCAAGCCTTACAGATGGAAAAGTTCTATTTTAAAATTCCCCACGTGTTTGGGGATGTCAGTAAAGTTCTTTTAAAATGTCAGAAGTGATTGCTCTGTTTGTAGTTTTGCTAGTACCAATTACAATGGTATTTTCTCCAGTCAGAAGAGGTTATAAAGAAACAACTAAATGAATCCTTCTTATTCCCCTACTACCCACTCCAGATAGCAAACTACACACAAACACCTGGGCACATAAATGGATGCACACATGCACAACACATGCCACCCTGCTTCTTTGGAAGGAATACATTAAAGCATTTGCACTTTGGAATAATGAAGGAAACATGTAAATACAGCGCTCTATTCTTTCAAGAAAAGCTTTCAAAATGCACATACTCCACTCCCCTTAAATTATGGTAGAAGATGGATCATAATAGCTGATGTAATAGGCAAGAAGGGAGAATGGAGCACAATTTCCTAAACTCGATAAAATAAGCAATTACTCCTGTTATCTGAATGCCTCTGTCAGTAGAGAAGTTGTCTGTGTCATAACAGAATCTAACAAAGCCTGTTGCCTTTAAGCATCAAAGGCTTTGGCCTTATTATCTTTCTAAGATGTGCATGTATAATAAGTTTTCCCAACAAATGGCGAGGAAGTGTCTCTGGCAAAATATAAAATGGTGATAAACTATGTCCAAATGATTAATTCACAGAAATTCTCCATCACATTCCAGCTACATGTGCCCGTCTCTTCTGTTATGCCCTTGGAGATTTTCATACTAAACGTATGTGCATATTTTTCATGGCCACTGATATTTGAATTGCAGCCTGCTCCCATGCAGAACATAAAACACTTCAAACTGCATAATGCTGACTAAATTATAAGTTCTCCAGTGGCCTGAGGTAGCAAGGGCCATAATAATGAGTGTGCTTAAGTAGTTTGTGTAGATTTTTTTTTTTCCCCTTTAATTTTAATGCCCTGACTTGCTGCTGCCTTTTCCAAAGCTAGGGATTGTCTCATACAATCATAACAACAGGGAAATAGAAACTGCATTATGCTTTGAAAAAATGTAGGATACAAAGCAGAAGCTTCAGTCATCAAGCACAGTGATAGCCAATTCAGCCCTGTTGGTCACATGGAATAGAAAATGCTTTGGTGACTTTGTTCATATTTGTAATCGTATTTGGGCTGGTTCGTATGTAAAGACAATTCAGATCACATTTACTGGATACACCAAAAAGCTGCAGTCTTTCTTATCACGTTCACATTGCACATGCAAAAAAAGCAATAAAGCAAAATAAAAAAATACACAGCTGAAATCTCATTTGATTATAATTATAATGAAACCAGGTAAATGAAGCCTGCCAAAACACTGCGAACTTTACTCATGGAATTACAATAGGTCAAAGTGGACATCTGCATGAGCTGTAACGAACACTTACTGATTGTGCAATGTTTTCAGTGTTCTGATATTGGTTATTTTTCTTGGTTTTACTCAAAAGACAAATGGATTAAAATGCTTACGCTGCAGCAATATTCACTTCCATGGTAATTGGAAAAATATACACAAACTGTGCTAATATCCATGGATGTTTATAGTCAGGCAGATAAAAAGGGCCTGGGCACATGTTAACTGTTTCTATCAACTTCCTCCACCTCTAAACCGAGACCACTTTTGGCCAGCACATTGAGGAGTACGGAGCTATTGACTTCACAACTCAGTGCAAAGAATGACGGATTCCTTGCAAAATCCTTTTCATGTGCCCCTCTGTTGTCCCACAACGTTTCGGGAAGCTCATTTATACACTCCCTCCTCTACAGGACTGAGGCAGATGTTTAAGCTCACTTCTCACAAGATCCAGACCAACCTTCATCTGCACCTAACCACTTCATCTGGCTTACAGTCCGAGGCCCTCTTTGCAGAGAACTGCGAACTGATACAGCTCGAGTGCTCCTGTGTCAATAGGGTTACACAAATCTTGCCCTGGCAACAGTTTTCGGATCTCTTCCTCATTGTGAAAACACAGACTAAAATTCTTTTGTAAGGAGTATCAGGACTTAAATGGGAGGAGTAAACACGCAGAATTCTGCTGTAACCTCCAGACTGGGTTGTAAATACAGATTAGAATTATTTATTTAATCTGTCTCTACACCTGAAAGAAAAGCATGGCATAATTCACAGAGCCACAGCATGGCAGAGTTTGGAAGGGACCTCTGGAGATCATCTTGTCCAACCTCCCCACTCAGGCAGGGCCACCTAAAGTTGGCTGCCCATGACCATGTTAAGATGGCTATTGAATATCTACAAGGATGAAGACTCTACAACCACCTGTCTCTGTCTTCTTTGCACCTTCTTTTCAGATATTTGATGAGATCCCTTTAGTGGTTCTTCGCCGGACTGTCTCCAGTTTTCAGTCCACCTCACTTTCTGCTCAGTCAACCCATACTTCATCAGCTTGTCCATGATAATCTTACAGGAGACAGTGTCAAAAGCCTTACAGAAGTCGAAGTAGCAAATATTCACTGCTCTCTCCTCATATACCAAGCCAGTCATTTCATTGTAGAAGGTAATCAAGGTGGTCAAGCATGACTTCCCCTGGGTGAATCCATGCTGACTAGTCCTGATGGCTTTCTTGTCCTTCATATGCCTGGAAATTGTTTCCAGGATTAGCTGTTCCACCACCTTCAAAGGGACTGAGGTGAGGCTGACTGGATTGTAGTTCCCCGGGGTCCTCCTTCTTGCCCTTCCTGGAAACAAGAGTGACATTTGCTTTCCTCCAGCCCTCAGACACTTCTCCTAGTTATGATGATCATTCAAAGATTATCGGAAGTGGCCTCACAATGACATCAGCCAGCTCCCTCAGCCCTCGTGAGTGCATCCCGTCAGGACCCATGGACTCATGTGTGTCCAGTTTGAGTAACTATTTTCTAACCTGATCCTCTTCCAGCAAGGGTAAGTCTTCCTTGTTCCAGGCTTTTCCCCTTGGTCTCTGGACCCTTAGATTTCTGAAGGTGGGTCTTACTAGCAAAGACTGAGGTGAAGATGGCATTTAGTACCTCAGCCTCTTCCATGTTATGTGTTACCAGGGGCCTTGCCCCATTCAGCAGCAGGCACACATTTTCCCCAGTCTTCCTTTTGCTATTTATGTACTTTGAGAAGCCTTTCTTCTTGCCTTTAACATCCCTTGCTAGATTCAATTACAGATGGGTTCTGGCTTTCCTAACAGCATTTCTGCATCCTCAGACAGTGTCCCTCCTTCTTACGTTTGAGTTTTGCCATGAACTCATTCTTAATCCATGCAACCCTCCTGGTATCTTTTTCTGACTTCCTGGCCATTGTAATAGTCTGCTCTGGAGCTTGAAGGAGGTGTTCTTCAAACATCAAACAGCCTTCTTGGGCTCCTCTTCCATCCAGGGCCTTATCCCATGGGACTCTACCAACAGATCCCTGAAGAGGCCAAAGTTTGCTCTCCTAAAGTCCAGGGTTGTGATCTTGCTTTATGCCCTTCTTCCTCTTCTCAGGATTCTGAACTCCACCATCTCATGGTCACTGCAGCCAAGGCTGCCTTCAACCTTCACATCCTCAACCAGCCCATCCTTGTTTGTAATTACGAGGTCTAGCAGAGCACCTGTCCTCACTGGTTCCTCTACCACATGGGTCAGGAAGTTGTCCTCAGTGCTCTCTAGGAATGTCCAGGAGTGCATATGCCCATCTGTGTTGTTCCTCCAGCAGATATCAAGGTGTTTGAAATTCCCCATGGGGACCATGGCCTGTGTACAGAAGGCCTCATCCATATGTTCTTCCTGCTCATGCCACCTATGGCATAAACCCACTGCAACATCACCAATATTGGTCTCCTCAGTAATTGATACCCATAAGCTCTCAGCTGGCTCATCATCCATCCCTAGGCAGAGCTCTATATATTCCAGCTGTTCTCTCATATAAAGGGCAACTCCACCACCTTGTCTTCCCAGCCTGTATCTCTCCACTGCAGCACTGTAGTCTCACAAGCAAACCCACTTTGTCTCTGTGATCCCAACATCACAGCCCTTCAACTGCACACAGATCTCTCCTTCCTCACATTTATTCCCCATGCTGCATGCATTAGTGTCCACGCACTTCAGAGAGACACCCCAGGATGCTGACTTCCCAGTAAAGGTCTGTGATTTTTCCATAATGATGCCTTGTAAGCACTTCCTTTCTTATGTGCAAATGCCTGAGGTGACCTTGCATAAGCCCTGTTTTGTTGACTTTGTTTACTATCATTCTCACCACCGTTAATATTAAACAAGCTCCTGGAAGCCCAGTAAACAGGGGGGTGTTTGGTATCTGAGGAATTATTTTGGCCAAGAGTATACACGGCTACCCATGACATATATATTTATTCATTATTGTTGTACAGGGTATGCCACCAAAAATAGGCAAGACTGACTCAGCATACCTGATTTGATTTCAAGGGGAATCAGGCATATTTCATTATCTCCTGAAACATCTACCTGCATATTTTGGTACCTTAAGCTGTCTGAATGACTGAATTTCAAATCTTTGCAGGCATAGCTACATCACCTGTTTGGTTTGGGCACCTTTTTAACTGTATAATCTGTTCAATACATTACCTTTACTGGCAAAATTAAGTCAGGCATGTATTTTTAACACATGACAAATCAAACAGGTGTGTTGGTTTATCAACCTGAATTCATGTGACAGAGATTCTTAAAATGCAAAATCTCTAAAATTATTCTATTCAGATATGTGAATAGACCCTTGCTTGCAAAAAAACCCCAAATGGGCAGTCATCTGGCTTCAATCTCTTTCTTTGTCTCTTTCTCTAGAGTAACTTGTCCCGTATTTTAAAGAGCTGAAACAGCTACTGTTTGGTAGAGTGGAATTGTCTTGCTCTGAAGTGCTTGAGGGCACTCCAGGCCTGCAAGCACCTGCAGCACAGCAGTCTTCCTCAAGTCAAAGGTTCTTCACTCAGCCCAAGTGGACAGCTAACCTTCAAAGTGGCTTTCTGAGGAAAGTGCCAATTTTGATTTGTATCCTTATTCAGAGAGCAGTGAGCTGAGAACTCATTTGTGGCTTCAGGCAGATTTTGATTTTAAACTAAAAATACTACCACTAAAAGAGAATAGTCAGCTTCACTGACGGTGCAGCATGTAGCCATCCCACATAACACTCTTCTGAGGCAGGCATTCCAGCTCTTAAAGATGAATAAAATGTTTTCTTTATTGTACTGAACTTTGTTTATCCCCAGAGGTTTTTCAGAGAAGGTTTGAAAATGGAGGCGTGTTTTAGGAAATCTCATTTACAAAACAGTATGTAAAATAGTCAGGTTTCATTATGCTGTAATGAGCAGGTAAGCTTTCTTTAGAAATAGCTTCAGAAGTGGAATATTTTTACCAACTTCCATGGTAAAACAGCACATCGCTCATCTCTTGGGCATTCACGTGTGAATCTTGTCAAGATCTATTGCAGAGTTTTCAAGTGTCAATTTTAGGATGAAAGATTCTTAGAGAAGTATCTCACAAACAAACTTTCAAGAGCTGATTGATGTTTGCGGCGTCTTGCTGTGAGTAAGACACTGTAGTTTGTTCAAATTAGCTTACAAGATTTCTCATTTCAGCTTATTAAAAACACAAATGCTGGATGCTAACGACTTATGGAAGTAAGGTGATTTTTATGTGTCCCCTTGGAACACACCCTGTGTTCCCTAGCACTCTAACGATTTAAGATGTGATGAAAGGTTCAATTTAGAAAAGAGAAGGCTAAATTAACAATAAAAAAGGCTTCCATTCAGTACTGCAAAAGGACATTCATGCTATGCCTCTAAAGTTCTACCTACACTTTATGTTTTAATTAATTTCTGAGCAAAATATGTGCACATTTTTCAATCCCACTGAACTACACAAGTTCTGAGCACCTATCTCCACCAGGCCCAGTGGTAAACTAGACGTCCCCTTTTCTAAATCCAAATCTAGTGCTCATAACTATGCTTCAGATAAACAGTCATAAGAAACAGAAACACATTTTTCAAGGAAAATGCTGCACAAAACAGTCACTCAAACTGAAAAGTTTATCTAACAGGGCCCTGTTTGCGTGGCTCAGCATCCTCTTTATAGGATTTCCTTTTCCCATAAGAAAAAAATTCAGCTTTCCTACCAAAACCAGCCCTAATGAAACACTTATCAAGAGCAGCAAATGAGCTGATAACTTGGTAATGTGTCCACCTGTCAGTTGGGCACCGGTCCAATGTTACTGACTGATTTCATAGAGGCCACAGGAAAAAGCATGAGCTTGTAGTAACTTTCAGGTGTAACTGACAAGGGAAGAATAGATCCAAGGGCCCAGAGAGAATAGGTTGCTTATGCTACAAAATTTTCATCTCCCCATCTTGGAACATCATCTCTTTGCAAGCTGAAGTAAATTATGGACACACATTCCCTTTCCTTAAATTACTCTTGCTTTGATGTCCTTTGTGGCATATTTTTTAAGACTGCATAAATAAAATACATGCCTGTATGTTAACCAAGCACTGGGCAAAAAACAGGAGTGTAAACTGGTTCCACTCATGGCTCTAAGTAAATGTAAGCATTGTTAAGACTTACTTGCTTGCTTCTGTGTACCACCCAGTGAAAACCTTGGCCTGGGCCTGTGAGGAATTATCCATAGCCAAAAGGAAGCCACAAAAGCCGGGTACTTAAATTAACCCCTTGCACATGCCTGAGTAGTTAAGCACCTCGTTCTGCTCGGATTTGCTGTAATGTCTTCCACACATTGCAGTTACCTAATAGTTCTCCAATTTTTGTCTAAAAGCAAGTCAGACCAATTCTCTACCCCACATCTTGCCACCAGCTGAACAAAAGTACTAGCTATAGTTCTTGTGGTTCAAGAGATACCATTGTCACTATCAAATTTCCCTATTAGCATAACTGAACATTTTCCAGAGCAGTTAGTACCACCCTTTATGCTGAAAGACATAAAAAGGAATAATCACTGATTATACAAATATTCTATTGTCAGAATGATACACAGCATTTGCTCTTTATCTTGTTTAATTCAGTTTGGAGACTGCATTCTGATCATGAAGACAGGTCATAGGGCTTTAGTGATGAAAATGAACACCTTCAATCCCCTTAATTAATAAAGTATTTAAATCTTTGTACTTCTGCAAGGGCTGTCGCTTGTGTTATTTGTCCTTCTCTTTTTAATGGATAGTTGTAGTTCCCCTACGTTGATCTGAAATCTGACACATTCTTTTCTAATTAAGGACATCTAATGGGAAAGTTACACTTTCCCATGACGCCTCCTACAATAAATCCTTCTAATTATTAATGTATCCAGGCAAGTGACATCTCATTATTTTGGGTGACTTCACAAAACCATTTGACAAGAAATAATGATGACTCAACTCTGAACCTAAATTTGGCAGAATTTAAGCAGATTAGAGATTTTTTTTTACTACCATAAAAAATTTTGATTCATATAGCTTCGACTAACAGAAACTCAGTCTGGGGGGTTCAGGTGAGTTAAATGTCTTCCCACTGCACCGAGGATGCTGCCTGCAACGGAGAACAACGCTGGCGTGTTCTGGGGCCCACGGGAGAACACGCCGTTCGTTCCTGTCACATTTCCCTCCCTTGAGCTTCCTACACCTCATTTCCACAGTTAATGCACCAGGCGGAGCACAGGGCGCTCAAGGGCACTTTGAGATCGCACTTGAAATTCGGTTTGCCACCCGCCCACCAGCATTATTCTGTGGGTTCTCCTGCCCTGTGCGTGACCAGGGGAAGCTCGGATCCCCACATCGGTTTCCGCGCCTTGGCCGAGCTCGCCCCGCTTCCCCCCGCGCTGTCAGCGCATCGCTTCGCCCCCAGCGGTTGCGTTAAACGGGAGCGCGGCGGCCGGGAACGCTCGGGCGGCGGCACTGAGCCGTTCCGCCAGCGCAGGTTGGCTCCTCAGCCGCCCTCTCCCAGTAACCGCGGGGACTCTGCTCGGGGGCAGCCAACTAGATGCTTTGCAAACGCTTTACGAGGCTCTCGCCC
>NW_010326673.1:0-1715 GCF_000700745.2 Antrostomus carolinensis | reverse complement strand
GGGGGGGCGCATGAACTTGGGTCGAGTTGGTGATGTTTTGGGTCCGGTTTTGTATTTTCAGTTGTTTCTTTAGATTTTCACTTGATTTGTTGATATTTTGGGTGGATTTGTTGATATTTTGGGGAGTTTTTTATATTTTGGGTAATTTTTTTGATATTTTGCGCTAAACTGTTGATATTTTGGGTTGGGTTTTTGATATTTTGGGTGTTTTTTTATATTTTGGGTTGATTTGTTGAATATTTTTTGTTGTTTTTTATATTTTCAGTTGATTTTTTAATATTTTGGGTGGATTTGTTGATATTTTGGGGAGTTTTTTATATTTTGGGTAATTTTTTTTATATTTTGCGCTAATTCGTTGATATTTTGGGTTGATTTGTTGATATTTTGGGTTCATTTGTTGAATATTTTTGGTTGTTTTTTATATTTTCAGTTTATTTTTTAATATTTTGGGTTGATTTGTTGATATTTTGGGTTGGTTTTTGGAAACTTTGGGTTGGGTTTTTGATATTTTGGGGGTTTTTTTGATATTTTGCATTGATTTGTCACTATTTTGCATTGAATTGTTGATATTTTGGGTTGATTTTTTGTATTTTCAGTTATTTTTTATATTTTGAGTTGATTTTTTATATTTTGCAGTGATTTGTTGATATTTGGAGGCTTTTTGTTAATTTTGGGTTGGGTTTTTGAAATTTTGGGTTGATTTGATATTTTCCGTTGATTTTTTTTTATATTTTGCATTGAGTTGTTGATATTTTGGGTTGATACTTTTATATTTTCAGTTGGGTTTTTATGTTTTCAGTTGATTTTTTGATATTTTGGGTTGAGTTGTTGATATTTTGGGTTGATACTTTTATATTTTCAGTTGGGTTTTTATGTTTTCAGTTGATTTTTTGATATTTTGGGTTGAGTTGTTGATATTTTGGGTTGATACTTTTATATTTTCAGTTGGGTTTTTATGTTTTCAGTTGATTTTTTGATATTTTGGGTTGAGTTGTTGATATTTTGGGTTGGTTTTTTGAAATTTTGGGTTGATTTGATATTTTACATTGATTTTTTTCTATTTTGTGTTGATTTCTTGATATTTTGGGTTGATTTGTTGATATTTTGGGTTGATTTGTTGACGTTTTGGGTTGATTTGGGGATGTTTTGGGTTCATTTGTTGATATTTTGGGTTGATTTGGGGATGTTTTGGGTTGATTTGGGGGTGTTTTGGGTTGATTTGGGGATGTTTTGGGTTGATTTGTGGGTGTTTTGGGTTGATTTGTTGATATTTTGGGTTGATTTGTTGACGTTTTGGGTTGATTTTGTGCATGCCGATCTACGTTGTCCTGGTCCCGCTGTTTGTCGCTGCTGTCACCCGTCCCTGCTGTGTGTCCCCGGGGGTGACATGGAGCTGCTGTCCCCTCCTCTGCTCTCCTGCATGCGCTGCTCTCCCCGTCCTGCAAGATCCCCAGGGACCCCAAACCCCCCATGGTGGTCCTGGCCATGCCACGCTCCCGTCGTGCCCCACCGGTGACACTGACAGGGCAGAGGGGTGCTGCCCAGACCCCGACCCGTGCCACCCCAAACCACAACTGGTGCCACCCCAAACCCCAGCTGATGCCACCCCAAACCCCAGCTGGTGCCACCCCAAACCCTGGCTGGTGCCACCCCAAACCACAGCCAGTGCCCCCCCAGACCCCAGCTGATGCCACCCCAAACCACCGCCCCAAACC
>NW_010326672.1:0-7054 GCF_000700745.2 Antrostomus carolinensis | reverse complement strand
AGCTGGCCTCAAGCCACTCATCGCCCAGCCTTTATTTATATTTGGGATTGCCCCGACCCAGAGGCAGGACCTTGCATTTGGCCTTGTTGAACTTCATGAGGTTAGCACAGGCCCAGCTCTCAAGCCTGTCAAGGTGCCTCTGGATGGCATCCTGTCCCTCCAGCGTGTCAACTGCACCACTCAGCTTGGATCAGCAGCAAACTTGCTGAGGGTGCAGGTATCCCAGGTATCCCACTGTCCACGTCTCCAGCAAAGATATTAAACAGCACTGGCCCCAATACCGACCCTTGAGGGATACCTCTCCTCATCGGTTTCCGCTCGGACTTTGAGCTGTTGACCACAACTCTTTGAGTGCAACCATCCAGACAGTTCCTTATCCACCGAGTGGTCCATCCATCAAACCCACGTGTTTCCAATTTAGAGACAAGCAGGTCATGCAGAAAAAGCATATATAGGCACTATATATGGCCTGGGGATGTATGCATATATTACATTAGTTCTCAATGTACTGTAATTATTTAATGATCTTCACTACTACAAAGCAGCCATAAAAGCAAAGATCTCAGGGGATTGTGTTTCAGAGTTGGAGCCCTACTGCCTGTATCTCTGCTGCTGCCTCTGAATGGTGTAGCTGGCTTTTGTATGGCTTACTCACTCTTCAAGAGTGCTCAGATGAGGCTCTGAGGTTCAAAGTACTTCAGAGACTGTAAATACTTGAAGCCTGCTCCAGCAGTGCTTCTCCCTCCACTTACATGCCTGGTGTCACAAATCCACAGCTCATAGTGAGGTGTCTCTTTTGCCTAACTGCAAAGCCAGGTATCAGCTGCAAATCTTTGCTGACAGTAAGTTCATAGTTACCTGCAATTGAACCATTCCGTGAGGGTCCACCTGTTGTAAGTTAACATTGCTATCTTTCTAGATTGTATTTGCAGCATTTTGTAATTTCTAATGCAAATTCAATACCTCGTTCCTATACTGGCAGATTGTCAGTGTAGTGCTTGGTATTTAAAAACCTAGGCATTTTGCAATACAGTAATAATTCAAAAATTATATATTTTCCTCAGCTGGTAATTTTCTAAAGATTTCAAATCTTGTATTCAAATACCAAATTTCAGATTGACAAGCTTGAGCAGGACAGAACTTGTACATCTTCAATGTTCTATTTAGTATGTACTTCTTAGTTATTGTATTTCTGTCTTGTCCTGGTAACTAAAATACAGCATAACACAAATTTAAGTTAGAATCCTACTCAGGTATTGTCAGCAGAACTATTTGGATGATCAAGGCAAGTGAGATCTCCTCCATACTGGGTGAAGTGTCTTTCATTCTGATGTTCTCATGACCAACTACAGAAGATAACCAGTGAGGAAGAATGAAAAAGGTAAAGGAGAAATTAAGCTAAGGACTGAAAAGTGAACTGAAAATCAAACTGTAAGAGCTGATTCACTGAAACGCTATTGAAAGGTTGTCTTGATAGAAACAAAATATTTTTTTCCCCGGGGTGTTTTGTGTAGGGCCTAAGATTTTGAATCTGTCTTGTCAAGAAAGGTGGAGAAGGTGATGATGGGGAGAAGTCATTGCAGAGTAGAAAAAAGGTAAACAATTAAGCATCATCATTTGAAAATAATTATTGATTGACTATGCGGGAGGAACAACCATAAAGAAATAAGCAAGGGCAAGAAATTACTTGTGCGTAGAAATACATTGAAATAAAGAACTGAGGGGACCTGAAAAACCACAGAACAAAGCCTTGTTCAGAAACCACCACTAAAAAGTGAAAAATATGTTATATAGGCAGGAGTAAAACTGCCTATAATAATGTATTGGCATGAGATAAGAATAAATTAAATATATAGAGCCATAGAAATGATCCACATATGTAAGAAATCTACAGTTGTCAGAAGAACCACTTAGGTCAAAGAGAGTAAGAGGAAATAATGAAGTACAGGCAGCAGAAAGAGGGAGTCACTTAGTCACTAAGAGGAAGAAGTGAATTTTACATAATGGCTGGACTGCAGTCTAGACTAACATTGGGAAAACAGCACCGAATAACACAAGCTTAAGAAAATTAGAGGAGGAGTTTTCCTTTAAGGAGAAAAAGGTAAAAGTCTGCTCAATATTTCTGAGGAGGTTCCCTTTAATTAATAAATATAGGAAGATCACAGAAGCATGAAAAGAGAAAAGATATGAGAGATGTAGTATGGAAGTAGATATCAGCCTGCAGTCATGTTCACAACTGAGAAAACTGTTAGATTGCAAGGGAGAAATAAATCTTTTCAACTACCCCCAGAAAACACTGGGAGGGAAGAATAGCCAGGCTGGTTAGAAAAGAGAATTATTGATATGGAAATGGAGCAGTGGCCACAAGCATACATCAAAATGAGGAAGAAAAAGAAATTAGACTGAATTTGCAATGGTTAGGCATCCCTATGGAGTATCTGATGAGATTTACAACTCTCCTAGCAGACCAAGATAGCCCTGGCAAGGAGATGAATACCTGAATGGATTCAGTTTGTACAGAAATCCACTGACAGCATGAGGCTACAGAATCCCCGAGACAGTATCTGTGGATGTCACAATAAAGTATCGCTATTTGCTGAATTCCAGTATGTCGCAGTTCAAAAGTGCAAAGCCTTCCTTTATAACTTTGTTTTGGATACTGAGCAATAAAGAGAGTTATAGTTCTGTCTGAGAGGTTTCCTTGGCTTCTCACCCAACTCCAGAAAAAAGCAAGTGCCAAGTCTGCAAAGCCATAGTCTTCTCCAGCAAGACGGTGTCAGGGCACTCCTTGTCTGGTATATGGAAGAGCATGTAAAAATCAGCCACATGCAGGAAGGGTACGACACAGGGCAGCAGCCTGCCTTTGGCACAAGCTTCCAGCCACAGACAAGCACATGCACACTGCTAGAGAATAATGTGCAGCTGACTGGAATTCTGGGGAAAAGGTATTGCCCAGGGGCTGCAAGAATTCACAGGGGGAGAGGTGATGGCTCTAAATAAGCACTGAATTTTTATTGTGATAAATAAATGCTTGTGGCATTTCTAAAACTTTGGGAGTCTCATTACTGTCTCCTCTCCTGTAAATTCTTGCAAACAATGTTATCCAACAACAGTAGAACAGGTTGCCCAAGGAAGTTGTGGATGCCCCCTCCCTGGAAGTGTTCAAGGCCAGGTTGGATGAGGCTTTGAGCAACCTGGTCTAGTAGAAGGTGTCCCTGCTGATGGCAGGGGGGTTGTAAACTAGATGATCTTTAAGGTCCCTTCCAACCCAAACCAGTCTATGATTCTATGATCCATTATGCCTATGAAAAAGTGTATCAGCAAGTGATTATTCTTAATAAAAAACCCAATAAATTCTTATTACCACCGAAAGTATATGCATGCAAAAGCAAAAGCACCATTCTGGGACACAGCCTACTGTGGGATTTTAGGGTTCTCACATTTGAAGACCATGAATACCGACAAAGTCTTGAAGTATGGAAAAATTAATACAGATGTTATGGGGAAAGTTGTAAATCAATAGACAAACCTGATATATGATAGATATGAAAAAAAAAAGTTCTAGTAGTGAGAATATGTTTAAACATATTCAGAACTTGATGCCAGTGTACTGAAAGAAATTGTGTCAGAAATAATTGAATAATAGACAATGTGCAAGCAGAAAGATCATAGAATCATAGAATCATAGAATCATTAAGGTTGGATAGACCTCTAAGATCATCAAGTCCAACTGTCAATCCAACACCACCGTGCCCACAAAACCATGTTCTCAAGTGCCATGTTTACATGTTTTTTGAACACCTTCAGGGATGATGACTTCACCACTTCCCTGGGCAGCCTGTTCCAGCGCTCGATAACCCTTTCGGTGAAGAAATTTTTCCTAATACCCAGTCTAAACCTCCCTTAGCAAAACTTGAGGCCTTTACCTATTGTCCTATTGCTTGTTATGTGGGAGAAGAGACCAAGACCCACCTTGCTACACCCTCCTTTCAGGTAGTTGTTGAGAGCAATAAGGTCTCCCCTCAGCCTCCTCTTGTCCAGACTAAACAATCCCAGTTCCCTCAGCTGCTCCTCACAAGACTTGTTCTCCAGACCCTTCAGCAGCTTCATTGCCCTTCTTTGGACAGGTTCCAGCACCTCAATGTCATTCTTATAGTGAGAGGCCCAAAACTGAACACAGTACTCGAGGTGCAGCTTCACCAGTATAGGGGGAAAATCACTTTCCTAGTTCTTCTGGCCACACTATTTCTGATACAGGCCAGGATGCTATTGGCCACCTGAGCACACTGCTGGCTCGTGTTCAGCCAGCTACCAACCAGCACCCCTGGGTCCTTTTCTGCCAGGCAGCTTTCCAACCACTCCTCCCTAAGCCTGTAGCGTTGCATGGGGTTGTTGTGACCAAAGTGCAGGACTCGGCACTTGGCCTTGTTGAAGCTCATGCAATTGACCTCAGCCCATAGATCCAGCCTGTCCAGATCCATCTGTAGAGCCTTCCTACCCTCGAGATGATCAACACTCCTGTCCTGAGGATAACTGTTCTAACTACTAAAGACTGAGGTAAAGAAGGTATTAAGTACCTCAGCCTTTCCCTCATCCTTGGTGGCAACTGGGGCAGCTGGCAATGTGGGTGTGGGTATAGGTGAGGGACTTTGGAAATAAGGAAGCTGTGTTTAAGACTTCCCCATGGCAAGTTCAATCAGTGAATATGAATTCTGTCCTCATCCTAATACCCCTGGTTGTCTCCTTCAGCAGAATTTTTCAAGATGGCAATATGTTGATAGGTGTAATTTTGATTTAGCTAACATATTTTTAAACTCAATAAATCATTAAAAAAAATAGCACTTGGATGTATAAGAAAAACATCTTTCCTATCATACTGAGAGAAATCCAACTCTCCTAAATTCACACTTGCACTGAGAGTGTCAGGATACTGTGGAAAATTCAGTGAGTTTCCAGAACACTAAATGTACCTTAAATACTCGTGTGTACATCAAAGCAACTTACCCTCACAATGTTGCCAACTAGATTCCATATTTATGTTGTGAGGATTATATATTTAAAAAAGAATAAACTCAAAACAACTGTTAGAATTTGAACATTAGTCTTTTGCAGGTAACAAGCATGTAAATAGTATTTTTTTGAAAATATGTAGGTAAATTTAAAAACGTATGTCTAAATATGTGTGTATCTATACCTGTATGACCACTTATTTGATGGATTGGCTTGATCCATGCTGTATCTATTGGTATTTTTCATTATATTTAATTTCAATTAATTTATTCATGGTTTTAACCTTTGTAAGAACATCGGTTATTTAAATGAGTAGAAGGTAAACCACATAAACAAAACTGCAGGGTTTAATGTTGAAGATAACTGACATGCATGAAGTCATTGTATTAAAATATTGTTTTTCCTATTGTTTAGCACAGATGGTGCTAGTAATTAATATTGTGCTATTTTTTCATCAGGGGATTCCCTGATTGCAAAATTCACGCAGTATGTAATAAACTGCTACATAACACTGTATGAATAAATGATTTATGATTTATATATTTATTAATGAGAAATCCATTATCCAAGATGCAAATTATACAATGTTTCAAAACTTGAGATATTTTTTGAAAAATCATGTATTTTTATAAAATCCATAATTTATTAAATACTCTATACTATCAAGCAGACCCTGTTTATTTCTGTCTTTTCTGAAGGCCTTATCTAAATAATGATGATCACAAACAACAGACTCATTAGAAAATGCACATCAGCAATCAGTATCTTTAAGAGTGTTCTGATACCTCCTGCAGAGGGTATTATAAATACAGTTAGGAATAAATTCTTCTGTCCTTACCATATAAGGGTAAACATTATGTCTTGTGCACTATCTTTATTCCAGAAGTTTGTTTAAATGGACCTGTAATTATAAAACACTCACTGAAATCATATGTTCTAGGAACTAATTTCTAAATAAGAGCATAGAAACTTCCTTATATATGACCACCTAAAGTTACACCATCTTTCCTTGGTGGTGTATGTTTTTAAATTTTAGAGCATTTTGCACTGTCACAAAAATGTTCATGGGTAGTATGAGCAACTGCCAAGAAAATTCAATTGTCCTGTGGTAGGGTCCTATTTGACAAATCTCCAGTCTACAGAATGCTGAGCTTTTCCTCCTGATGCAGGCAGCTGCTTTAGTGTATGAACTTCTTTCCCAAACTGCTCACCAAGTGAGTAATAGTAGCAAAATTATTCCAAGCCACTTCCCAAACAGGCACGCTCCCAGTCCCAAACAGCACACTCCCAGTCCATCCACTGAAACTGCAAATGTAGATTCAGATGGTCGGAGTCTGCCCTCAAGGCTGGAGGAACTCCTGTGCCTAAAGAAGTGTGGCAAGCTGGAAAGGATATGCAAGACATAAAGTACATGAAATATACGTCTGAGACCCACATGTGGGAATTAGGAAGCATAACTAGTACGAAATGAATCCTTGTGCTGGTTCTGCATGTATTCTACCCAGAAGTGAGTTTTTATCAGCTGCCTGTAACCTCTTGTCCACATACCTTTGTCTTGTCCATATACCTTTCTCTTGTACACGTACCTTTCTCTCGCACAGTCCACTTATATGGTGTAGAAATACAGATTATTGACTGCATTAGACGTGAAAAGCCCTATCTTTTGCACTTCCTCAATTTTTCATAAGATTACTTTCCTGAAGAATATCTTCAATGCTATTTTTCTCAGAATAAGGAGAACAGGTACTTTCCACCTGCTATGTTTCAGCATCTTCACCTTTATCTCCTGACCTGATCTGGGGAAAGTGAAAACGTTGTCTGTGCCAACCACTTTGAGAATGTGGGAAAAAAAAATTTCCCTCCTACCTAAAATAAAACTACTGGGATGCCTAAAGTGGATCAAAATGCATTCTGTAAGATTTACACATGTGGGAATGTTAATCTAGAAATGGTTGGGACTGTAGGCTAGAAGGGCAAGAATTATATCTCTTTTTCATGTTCCATCTGTATTTGAGTCACACAGAATCACACAGAATCACAGAAT
>NW_010326671.1:16674-28261 GCF_000700745.2 Antrostomus carolinensis | reverse complement strand
TATAAATATATTGAATAATACTGGTCCTATTCCTAAAGAATATGACAGTGATAACCACTGTCCTTGTTTGTGTGGTGAGTGATAAAATGCAAGAAATAAACACATGAAAACATCCCAGAATCAGTTTTGAAGCACACAGCAGATCACATCCTTAGCACTTTAAAAAGGCAAAAGTAGGAATAATGAAAATAAAATAAAAGCCTCAATACCTTTTCAGGTCTGTTTCCCTTGATTCGTAAGAACTAATAAACTTCACAGCATTCCTGTGAAGCGTTATATTGATAGAACGGCATACAATATTTAAGGCAAAATTTGGGGGATTAGGTAAAATGTCAGATTTTGAAAGACAAACATTCCATTGAGAAAAATTTGAAAATAAACCCCATTAGTTCTTAAAAATATATTATATGATAATAGAATTAAAACCAAACCAGAATATATGTCCATGCAATTATTCCAAAAGCAAGAAACTTTATCATCATTTCCCACCCTTTAAAAACTCAGTTTTCAAATGTGTTGTTGTAGTGTTAATTTTAAAAACAATTTCCTGAATTAAAAACACACAAACAATTTCCGAAGAATTCTTAATATAAAAACACTCTGATCTCTTGCATAGAACATTTAGATACTCTGGATGGATTTCTGATACACAAAGTAATCAGATGAAGCTGATTCTGGAGAGTTAGTCAGTTACTGAAGTTGAAGAAACAAAGCTTGACCTTGTAATTAAACAACACAGGCACCCAAGATGTGCAGAAAATGGAATTACAACAAAGACGAACTTAGTAGTTTCATTTTGATTATCCAACAGGGGTCCAGAAAGAAGGCACCTGTAAGAATGGTGTTAAACTACTACAAATAGTTAAAACAAGAAATAGAAAAAGATTGGATAAAAATCCTCTGAATGTTTAGATGCTTAATCCTGCATTGAAACGAGTACACAATAGGGTTTTGGTTTTTGTTTTTTGTTTTTTTTTTTTTCGTTTACAAAGAATTCTCCATTTGCAGTACTTGCCTGGGAAAAGCTCTTTGTTGTCTTAAGAGAACAGAAGACTCCTAATCCTTCTGAGTCATGGATATTACTTCTCCAGACTGGCTGGATTTAGTAAAGAAGTTAGGGAAATCCTGAAATCGTATGTCATGAGAAGGCTAAGAGAGTTGCTTGCCTACTTCACTCTCCTAGAAGATGCATTTCCACATGAATCTTTTTAAAGCCTGATGGTGGGTGCTAGTGGAATGGTGTTTCTTTAGCCTGCTTCTGGGATCAGAGTAGTTCAGTCATGTCGTATTCAGGTCATATACCAAACTCTGTCCTCAAAGCCAGTGTTACAGAAAGATGCTATTTTACCCAATCTCTCCTATGTACAACATTCGCATTTTAAAACTATGCAAATCCCCAAATATACTTTAAAAAATTTCCAAAAACTCTACTGATTTCTCTGCCAATATATATTTATATAAGTTGGCATCTCTTTTCTTCTTGGTCTAATGACTCAAAGGGGATACTAAAATACTAAAGTTACCTGATTACAAAGCCTTGTCTCCATGGTCAGACAGTTTATCATTTTGAGGAGCAGTTCATCACTCATTCTTATTGTATGCCATGTAAACCTAACCAGAAAAAACAGAAAACATTGTCCAGAATTTCCCACTGTGCCTTCTGAAAACAAAACAGATGCATAATGAACGCGAAGAAATTCCACCTAGCCAAAATAAATATAAATAAACAAACAAACAAAAAGACAATTAGGCATATTACAAGAAGAAAGGAAAGGCCTGGAGTCATTTCACATCAGCACAGTCAAAAAAGTCTTCAGAATTAATTGCTAAAAAAAGTTAGAAAAGCTGACTGAGCAAAAGACTGCCTAGGCACACCAAAATACTAGTAGGCACAGGAAAATAAACTAACATGGGTGGCCTGAAGTTATAAAATATCATGGAATAGATGCAAATAAGCTGCTTGAAAGTTGAAAAGCTGTTTAGCATATCTATGTAGACATAGTTTCTGTGATTAGCAGATACAAGGGTGTTCTTTGGCGGATCATTTTACACTGAGGGGTGTTGGACATGTCAGTAGCTTGACTAACTTTGAGATTATTTTGCTTGATAAGCATCCTAGCATTTCTACCTCCACTGCTATCTCATAGAGCAATCCAAATGTTCTCACAACCTTACTTGTAGCTCTTTACCTCCATAAAACAAGTTAATTTGGCTGTTCAATTTAAGGACATATTTTGTACATTTCTCCCAACAGTGTGCTAATATTTAGCCAAGGCATTGCCACAGATTACTTCTGCAGACCAGATAAAAAAATGAAGTTAACATAATAAGCACTCATGTCAACATAATACCATTCCTTCTTGCTTAAAATCCGATGTGCTTCTAAGTTATGTCCACAGTGCTGGGTTAAAAAGACAACTACCTTTGTACCGTAGTGTCTTCATCATTCTTGGCATTCTTCTCATTCTTGGTGTATTAAAAAGCCATGTGGGTACTTCCCTCCCTTCCCCCCCTCCCTTTTTTTTCACAGAGAATGGGTTTATCAGTGCAGAATGTTGTGTTCACCACAGTGCATTAGGTACTTCACTCTTGAAAGAAGAGAACACAGAGATGCTCTGTAAAGTGGATGTTACCATCTAACTTCGAACCTCTCCAAAATTCCGTCTAGTCAAAATTTTTTACATTTTCATTAAATGGCAAGGCATTTTGTCCTGTTTATAGTAAAACAAGATGCAGAGAGAATAAGAAATGAAAACCAGGCAGCAAGGCAGAAAAGAAGTAGAAAAATGCTCATTGGGACATTGTATTACACAAGAAGGCAAAAGCTGTGGATTATATTTCTGAAAAATAGCCGAATACTGAATAAAATGTCATTTCTATATAAATGATTGCTACAAAACTTTAGGACTAACCAAATTCAATAGGAAACTTGCATGCTGACTGAGCAATGTTGTGTATCCTAAACTTGATCCTAAACCAACCACAACCAAAACGATTCAGATGTGATTATGCAGGTCAAGAAACTGACCAAGGTATTTTCACTGATATGAATTCTGGTGGGCTGAAAAATACTTGATGAGGAACAGCAGAAGCTTTAGAAATTCACCAGCACACTCCTCTGGAAGAAAATGACACATGATCCTAATGGACACCACTTTATGCCAGAGAACTGGAGGTTAGGTTCCTGTTTCTGCCTGAACCTTTGGTACGCAGGATAATCAAACCACCCTGTAATTGCTCCAACAGGAATAAGCAAGGTTTCACTTAGTCTCTGGGAAGAACCAAATGGAGGTGGAACATCACACGGGCAGACAAAGAGAGAAGTAGAGATGTCATTTCCCTGTCTGTCAATCGACATTGGAAATGAATGTAACTTCAGCAGTCTGACAAGCCTGCTGTGAAAAGAGGTGCCTGGCAGCACAAGATACCAGAAAAGACACCTGGTAGCATAGGGCCATCATTGTGGCAAGAACAGAGGAAATAATGAAAACTACATAAAGATTGAGTTATTTAAAATCTCTTGCAGGCAGTCATACTTCACCTCTGTTTTTTTCAATAGACAAAGTGTCGGCTAGTAAATTCCAGATAATTTCAATTCAACTTGCATTAATAAATGGATTGATTGATTAGTACTCCATCTATCATCTGATGATGACTGGAATCAAAAGCATTAGAGTTGCACCCTTAATAATTTTTCAATAATTTATTTTCATTTTATATTCCCATCAAACAAAGTTCTGACTGGAAGTAACCACTCATAGTTTCACCCTGGAATCACCATAGGGAAGTTACAGAGTCAACACCTTAGCATTCTTCCTGCCCTGCAGGAAAAAATTCTATTGCATAATGTCATTTTCCTAAAAAGCAAACAAATCAAGGAAACATTTCCTTCCTTTAAGCATAGTAGATATTTAGAGTAAAAGGTATGAGCTTACAGAACTAAATTTTTATTTAACAGAACTCATACCTTCTTTCCCATAATATAAATTAACACTGTGCAGAATTGGAATACATAAAGCTGTATGAACCAGTGGTCTGTGTCATTAAGGAATTCAGGATAAAAATATTGTACGGAAAGAGTCCTGCTGTGTGGACTTACAGCTTAGATGGCATGTGCAAGTGACTTTGTCTCTGAGTTGAAGTTGGGGTGGGTTATTTTAAGTGTTGAATTAAAAAGCTGAAACTAAAAAGAGTTATTAGTCAGGGCAGGGGAACTTTCAGGACAAATGCTCAGGCATGTTTGCATGGCCACAATATGCCAGCAAGCTGAAATTTAAGGCTTACTACTCTAAGCATCCACACAGCAAATACTCTTGAAACTAAAATGATAACAGGGAGCTTGAGCACAGGATAATTACAGTCACCAAGGAAGTATACCAGCACTCAGACTCCAAGATTTAAATCAGCTTTCTTGGGAATGGCCCAGACCTTTTATCCAGAAGACTCATATGGAAACCATTTGGGAAGCTGATCCTTGCTTCCTCTCAGCTGTTACCTAGTAACTAACTGCGTGAGTGCTTCCAGTCCATTTCACAACAGTGCCACACAGGTTAGCTTAAATGGCTCTGCCAGGCAGCCAAAAGACCCACGCAAATCAATGCTGTCGGGGTGTTACCAAGGGATTCTCTGGGTGTTCAAGAAGGAGGATACATCCAGAAAGCGTTGAACTCTTGGAAATTTCAGGCAAAGGCATTTGATCCTTACCAGCAGGAGCAAATTTCTGTTGGCAGGATCAGTGTTATCTAGTTCAAGGCAGTGACTAATTACTACTTGGAGCAAGCTGTCACTATCCATCACCTCCGGGGATGCAGGAGCAGTTTATGCCTTCTGATCAGTGGTCGTCTTCATCAATAGTGATTGCTTATTTATGGAGACAAGCTGCCATTGCTGACCAGCTGCTTCACACTATGGTTAGCTCTGGGGATCAGCAATCACCATGAAGCAACAGATTGTTACTGAGGCTGCAAATGTGCAGGTATTTACAACAATGAATTTGCCTTATAGGAATACCTAATAATGGTCAGGCTGTACAAGCGCAACATCCACATTCTTCTCCCAACTTTGTCCTCTCTTCCTTTATCACCCTCCCTATCCCTTGTTCCAGCACCAGAGCTGTACCTCTCTCTTTCTCAGTTGGCTGTCTTATCCATCCTTTCCAGGCATCCTCCTGCCCATATCTGTGCTGCCATCTCCCTATGTCTTGCCCAGCACTCAAGGGACCAGGACCCTTGGCAAGCTGCTGTCAGGGACCTTAGCCCAGGGGAGTCAGCCCTGGGTGCAGACAGCCTCACTGGGGGCCTAGGCAGGCTGCTGTGTACTGCAGGAGGTGGAGATGACAAAGACCCTGAATGGGTGCAGTATTTCAACCAGGGCCCATGGCTTACATGGCACAGGTATTCAAATGGCACCTTGGAAAAACACTGTACTTACAGCTGCTAAACACAGTGCTGGGGTGGTAATTGTCTAGGCTGGTGGCCACAAGGAGTTTGGAAGCACAGAGATGTCAACCAGCTTGAATGTGCTTGCCTGCGGTGGTGTATTTCTCTCTTTTGTTGCACTTTTGCTGAGGCAGTATTTACTATTTGATCCTAACCTTCACTCATTCTCAAAGTGAACAGAATATTTTTGGAATGAACTCTATAATTAAGACTCTTCTATCTATAGACCTGATACTTCTAGGAAATGTTCAAAAGAGTTAAAACTTTATTCCCAAAACTAGTAAAAACTTCAGAGATTAAATAATAATTTACACTAAATCCTGTTAAAAAAGTTACAGGAGTGCTCATGACCATTGTTTTCTCAATTTCTTATTGCTATGATATCATTCCCAACTGTCATTTCTTTACTTTAAAGAAATTAGTAAGTTTTGTCTTCCAAAACCCTAAAGAGAAACACCTTGGTCACAGTGATGAATTCTGCTCATGCAGTCCTCACATGCTTCTCAGAGCTCATTTGGTTGGACCTGAGCTCTCCAAAACCGAACAAGAAAATGAGGTTTTGACACTGTTGGATAAATTTCATGGTGAACTTCCTTCAGACAGACACAAAACCAACCTTGCTGTTCTTTTGCCATTGATTTAATTCAATGCGGAACAAACCTGTTACCTTCTTGTGATAGTTTAGCTTAGCTGACAGCCAAATGAGAAACAAGACACAGCCACTCGCTGCTCCCTTTCTTCCCCACCTCCCTCCCCCCTCACCCAGGGAATCAGGGAGAGAATTCGAGGGGTAAAAGTAAGGAGACTTGTAGGTTGAGATAAGAACAATTTAATAATTAGAGTAAAATAAAATAATGATAACAACTATATATATATGAATGATGCACAGTACAATTGCCACCACCCACTGATAACAATCCCAGAGGAGTGAAAAGGAACCACAAAACTGAAATCACAATCCTGGAAAAGCGAGCGTGAGAGATTCCCAAGAGAACTCCTCCCTTTCCGGTCAGCCGGGGTTAATATACTAAACATGACATAATATGATATGGAATACCTTATTGGCATATCCAACTGTCAATTCTGGGTTTTACTAACTACTACACTTTTCTCCTCTCACCACTCCTCTGCTCTTGCAAACTACATAATACAGTGTCCTTGTAGTTATCAACATTCTTCTCATAACAATCCCCACTGAAACCAAAGCACAGTGCTTTCTAGCTACTAAGAAGAAAATTAACTGTATCCTAGCAAAAAAAACCAGGACACTTCTATTTCTCTGAAAGGTACCATAAACAATTATTATACTTAATAAATAATTGCCTAATAATATAGATGTTGTCTAATAAAATTCAACTCCGTTTCTATGAGTTGCCCTCTATCCTCTTAGAAGCTTTTTATTTTGTCCATTTCTGTCTTTACTTCTTACTGCAGAATTCAAAGGTCTCTTTTTCTATATACAGGTTTGTTACAGATTTTGTTTTCCTATTGCCCATGTTTTGAATTAACTTGTTTATTCAATTCAGTTCTCACAATAAACAGTGCTTCCCTGTTTCTCTTTATCTTCTCTGTCTGAATATGGTTACAGTGATTCAAACAGAGACAGAGAGACTTTAATGTGATTCTGAAACAGTTTTCTTAGTCAGGAGGTAACACAAGCCAGGCTTCCGTGTTTGGTTTTGCCTCTCTACATATGGAGATTTTAACAGCTGTGTAATGGTTTCAAAGATGAACAATGAAAGTGAGTAAGCCTATAGTGAAACATATGTTGCTTTCTAAATATTCATATTAAATCAATATGAAAGTGTAGATGGGTTAACTGTGGCTCAAGCTATAGTGAAGAAATAAATGACTCAGCAAAAGTTATGCATTGCATTTCACAGGGCTTGGTTTGTAACAGAAGAGAGTCAATCCCATATCAGCAGAGAGAAAGATCACTGACATATTCCAAACCCCTGCAGTGGAAAGGTGTCAAACATTTTCTTACTCATTAGCTAGTGAAATCCAGACTCTTCAGTGCATGACAGGAGGTGAACCAACCCATTAGCATATGGCTTACTGCAGAGGTTGGGATCCCAGGCCCTTTGGTTCTGACCATCCAAGGTCTTCAACATCAGCTACCCAAATTCAGCTACATGACCTGGGCATGAGTCTCTTCTCTTGGTGTTATGGATATGGCATGAAAGGGAAAAGAGGGTCCTCGGTCTTCTCTATTGAAACCGTTTTATTATACATAAATGAATAGCCATAGCACAAAAGCAAGAGCAGGGGGATGACACACAACAGGGAGATTGAATGTAAAGCCTGTTGGTGAAGAAATGACACAGGAAACAATGCCCTTCTTTCAATCTTTAGTTATTTAGGCAAGTGGAATAGTTCCATTATAGGAAGCTAAGAAAAATGTATCTCAGAAGAAGAAATAGTTTAATATACCTGTCTAGGATGGGGGGACTGGTACCAGAATTTTCTGTGGTTTAGATTGTACCATTCATAGAATCACAGAATGGTTTGGGTTGGAAGGGACCTTAAAGATCGTCTAGTTCCAACCTCCCTGCCATGAGCAGGGACATCCCTGATGTACCATTACTGAACATCCCATGGTATGTTCTTGAAGTATTATCCTGTCAAAGTCTATTTCTTACATTTCAGACAGAGTTTAGTTAAAAAATGCATGAAAAAGGCTGAATCTTTTGTCTGATTTTTTTTCAATTAACAAAATATTTCAGTGAAACAACCTTCAGCAGCCTTATTTGCTGTGAACAGATCAGACCAGACAGTGCCACTCCCAATCTCCTCAGCTCCCTGTCTTGTGTTCAAATTACATCATGATAAGTTAAAAATGATATATGAACTTTTGTTCTGTAGAATGTCTGAAATGCATCTAGTGTCTCTATCAAAAGAATATGAATTGCTTGCAAACTAGGAATGTTTTTATATTTCAGCATGGTTTTTAGCCAGCTCTTCGAAGATTCGAGTGAAACAGAATCTCTTTCTATGTGATAGCACCATCAAACCCCTTTTCTTTCAAATTTCTTTCCAAAAGAAATAACTCTTCCAAAATTTTTCCTTGCTCTCCCTTTCCTTTTTGCACATGGTCATCTACTGCTTTCAAAAAATGTGAAACGTGAATCACACTTTTCTTATCTGAAAATATTTAGAAGTTAATATTCCCTGCAGAATACAAAATTTCATGCTCAGAATGCAGTCGTGAAAAAAATTTAGAGAGAAAATCCATTACGAGTATTTTGTATATTTTAAGCAGAAGTATCTTATTATTAAATACCATTTTCATAACTTTTACAATACCGTCTAGCAGTACAGGTATACTTGTATTTTTTCAGTTGCTTATGTTGAGAGAGGCTGTCCTCTTCTTTTTACACTCACCAAAAATTCATACAGGTCAGCTTACACTGAACTCTGATGACACTGTTTAAACCAAATGTCGAGACATTGAAAATTATTTCAATGCATAGATTTTTGGGGAAAATTTATTCCTTGAATGAAAACAATTCAGTTGCAAAGATCAGTAACATAGTTCAATAAGAGTTTTTAAACAAAGTATTAATTTTTTTTAAATTACTTCTTTATGAATCAGTTTCTCTAAAGAACCTTCTTTAAAATTCAGTTTGCCGTGCTGGTTTTTAAAGTCTCTGGGAGATAGAAGATTTAAAAAAGATTAAAGAAGGGTGTTGTTTTACTGTTCCTTGTAAAACTGGCAGAGGACAGTTCTGTTCTCATTAGAGGCAAGCAGGTAATAGAATATAAGCTTTGAGGAACCCTCTATTCTTTTCCTTATTCTCATTCCTTCTGCTATCTCTCCCCTTCTCCTGTCTCCTTTCATCCTTCTCCCTTTTCTCCTTCCCTTTCTTTTTTTCTCTTCCTTTATCCCTTTCCCCTAACCTTCTTTTCCTCCTCCCCTTCCCCCTGCCTCCTGCTCCAGAGTTTTGACCAAGTCTGGACATCTCTGCTATCATCTAAGAAGAACTGAAAACAGATTTTCTAATCAAATTATCACTAATCTTTGGAAGATGTTTGAATTTGATCCAAACCTATGCATGAACGGGCTTATACAACATCACAGACATTTTGCCTTGGCAGTGGTTTAATATGTGCATTCTTCTTACAGGAGGTGGTCAAATAGTTTCCAGTAGTTACTGGGCAACGTATATTTAGCTCCCAACTTTCTAGCTAGCGAGTGATTTCTGACTGTCTGCTGTGTAGTCTGAACAAACAGGATTAAATCTATAAGGCATTTGCACACTGTTTAATTTTCACTTGTTTTTATTAGTGCCACTGGGTATATCCTTTAAGTGAAAAGTATCTTTCTCTTTCCTGGCCAAGCGATATACTTTTTATGCATAATAAATAGCAAATAGCAGACCTTTTGCACATAAGAATGGAAAAATAGTTACAGGCAGCAGCCATTCTCCAAATATCTGTACGAACAAAGCATTCATTCACATAGCAAGCAAAGATAACAATGATCTTTTGATGCTTGCTAGAGTTCGACCCAAGAAGGAAAAGTAGATTCACGCTATGAGTGAAACAGCTCCATGGAGACTGTCTTGTCAGTCTTGTCAAACACCAAATTGATGCTTACTCAGCTGCCTCTGAGACTTCTGTGCTCATCACAGTCCAGCCTAACACAAAAAAAAAAAATAAAAAAAAATAATAATAAAAAAAAGGCAGATTGCACAGTCTGCAGTATCCTTCTGTGCCTTTTAGCCTTGAAGTTGTGAAGGGTCACATGGACAATTGCTGGACAGATTCCTTGTATTCAGAGATTTTTACAGAAATTATTTTTGCTGGCACCTGTGCAGGGTGAAGTGGCAAAAAGAGGCTATGGATGTGGAATTTTTATCTTTAAACTTACTAATTTTGCAAAGTGCCTTCAGATTTCCACAGCTTGAAAATATCCTTAAGCAGTAGTAATTTGTAGGCTCTTATCCTTATTTCAGATGAATATCTTTTCACAACTATTCACATAATTCTGCTTAGAGTAATGAATTAAAAAGGAAGAAAGTATTAGCAATTAAAATCACATGTGTCATCAAGCTTCTAGTAAAGCAACCAAGAGAAATAAATGAGACAACCTCTATGTTAATATGATAATGGCTACAGAAGCCAATGGGGTTTTTTCTGCCTAAAATTTGAAATTAGAATGATAAAAAGAGGAAGTATAGACAACTGAATTATGTTTTCTAAAAGGTCCCTAAATAAGAGTGTGATTTTTTTTTTTTTTTCAAAATATAATGATGCACCAACTCCTACTTTGAGATTTTCAAACCGACATATTATCTAACACATGTGGAAACATTTCAGCTTATCTCAATGCATAAATAAGGAAAAGCAGGCAAGGAGGGCCTTGTTTTCCTAGCTCCTGAGAATCCCATTAAGGACTCATTAGGGACCACCTCTGCTGACTTCAAATTACTATAGCTGGTGAGTACTGGAAATTCTAATCAATTTATTTGACCTTCCCCACTCCCTGATTTTACTGTCTCCCTTTGGGAGCAACTGGAGATGCATGATTGGTCTCTCAAGCCACATCCTCTTTGAGCAGTGAGTCTCATCACCTTATCCCTCCCAAACCCTGAGACTGAATTACCTTCTCAGCAATGAGTAGGACAGAGCCAGACTCTCCAAACGACACCCAGATCCATCAGTTTTATTGTCACATCTGCTTCTCTGTATATCCCTGCTCTCTTTCTCTCACAGTTTCCCAGCTACCAAGTAGAGAGGCAATATTTCCTGTTCCTCTCTCTCAGCTCAGCTCCAATTGCAGGGACAATTACCTCTGCACAATTGTTATTTCAGCTCTCCACCGGTTACCTGGTCCAGCAATTTCTTGAGCCACATTAGTGATTGCTTTTGAGTTCAGGCTGCACTCTGTATATTGTGTTTTCTCACACTGAACTCAGTTCCTCGGTACAGGAACTCGTAAGTCTGAGATGCTCAAAAACACAAGTGCCTAAGCAGCTGTCCCTTGCTCTGCATGAAGATCATGAGCACAGTGTCACACTGGAAACCCTATTAGCCCAATGAGCAAGTCTGATTTTGGATGCTGTCTACAGATTACTTAGTGCCTACTTGAAGACTGATGCAGTAAGCAACAAACACTTCTGGGATAAAGCCCTGAATATTGAAGT